>NC_056731.1:277612418-277669918 GCF_019279795.1 Protopterus annectens
TCCCCTTATATCTAGGGAACACATCATCACTGTTCTCTCAAAGGCAAAAAATACAGCCTCCGTGGGACCCGATAACATCCCAGGCTGCATCCTATAAGAACTCAGGAAGGAACTTGCAGCAACATTATGTGCCCTATTCAACCAAAGTCTGAGTACCAGCTTCATCCCTGCTAAGTGGAGGACAGCCACTGTCATCCCTTTCCACAAAGGTGGAGGGGCCACTGATCTGGGAAATTATAGACCCATCAACCTAACTAGCCTGATCTGCAATGCCATAGAACAGATTATCATGGACGTCATTAACAAGTACATTGGCAACCTCCAAACACTCAATCCCACACAGTTTGACTTCGTCAAGGGGAGGTTATGTCTATTAAATTTGGTCAACTTCTTTGAGACAGTCACAAAAGCCATGGATGAAGGAAGACCATGCATACCACCTATTTTGACCTGGCCAAAGCCTTTGAAATTATTTGCCACTCGAGCATAATAGATAAACCCTCTCAACTAGACATTAATCCATATGTTACCAGATGGGTAGCTAACTGGCTCACTGATAGAACTCACCTAGTCAAAATAGGGAAAGTCACCTAAAGCAGTAGAGCCCTAAAGAGCATTGTACCCCAGGGTTCGGTCTTGGAGCCTTTGTTATTTGGGATATACTTTTCTGAGGTGCAGGCCAAAACCAGTGGACTATGGATGATGAAGTTTGCAGATGACTGCAAGCTGGGAGCTGTCATCACTTCCCCTATTGACGTGGACATCCTCCAAGACGGCCTCACCCCAATAATGACTGTACCAGAAACATGGCCTCAAGCTGAATACCAAAAAATGCATCATCTTCCCCTTTGGGGAGAGTGACATCCCCACAATTTATCACATTAATAACAATGTCATAAGCACGCAATCAGTTGTGATGGATTTGGGCACCCAGGTTGATAGCAATCTGACTTTGGACAAAAATGTTGCTTCCATTGTACGGAAAGCTTTCTACATGGCACACCTCATAAGTAAGGGTATCTTATACAGGGACAAGGAGGTCATAACATCCCTGTATTCCTGCCTTATAAGGACCATTATTGAGTTCAACTCTCAGTTCGGCATGTACCTCGCAAAGCACATGCAGCAACTGGAGAGACCACAGAGGTTCCTTACCAGGAGAATCCAGGGCCTCAAAACTCTATCGTACACAGATAGGCTAAAAACCCTATCCCTCTACTCAGTTTCATACAAACTCCTCAGAGGTGACCTCTGTCTGGCATGCAAGGTGATCTTGGACACTGCCTTGATGGAACTGCTGCATATCCGCAAGTAAAGCTCCACTTGAGTAACCTGCATGCATAGCCTCAACCTAGTCTGTGATATCAATAGGACTTGTTGGCAGGACAGATTTGGGTCCCAGAGACTCCCCCATCTGTGGAATAGACTCCCTCTCCACATCAAGTGGAGTACCTCTTTACCCATTTTTAAGCGTAACCTGGATAACTGTCTAGAAAACAGAAAATATATCCCTGAGATTCTACCCAAGTCCCTGCTGGACAGGGGCATTGGGTGCTTACTTGTCTAAACATGGGATAAACTGCTGGCTAGGCTTATAAGGGCCTCAGGGCCAATAGCCTAGTAACTTCCTATGATCCTATGTTACATTAAAAAAATGGTAAGCTGGTAATATTGCAATAGGAAATGGATGGTAAATCAACAACAGATTCATAGTTACAAGTTATCTCATCCAAAGGAGGACACACTCAGAACTGCAGCACCCCCCTTAAAGTACAACACAGTATCAGCACCCCTCCTTTAAAGTACAACACAGTATCAGCAATCTAGCTACATTGTGTAGGAGTAAAACCCACATCTTCCCCATCAAAAGCCAGTATATTACCTGTTTTGTTATTACACTTGCTTGAAATTCTCTATCACAAACAGTGATGACCATTTGCTAAACAAAACAGTTGCGCACTGAAAACAGACCTAGCATGAGCAGCAATAAACTTCTCTTCCCTTGACAATTCCTTGAAAATGCACTGAAGCGCACAGTTCCTTGAAAATGTACTGAAACTCACGATTCCTTGAAAATGAACTGAAACTTATAGTCTGGTAGTTGCTGTAAAGGGTTCAGGTACTTGTCTCCTGTAACTAAGGTACAGGGTTTGAGACTGGTTAAATTAACTAACCTGCTAGCTCTAACTAAGATGTTTTCCACATACATACCTTACTGATAACAGTGGAAGAAGCAGGAATGTGTTTAAATTCTGTGCCTGGATGTGGAATTGAAAAAGAAGCAAGCATGCTTCAATGCAAGGAACAGTAGGTGTGTGTGCGTGGATGCATGATAAGATGTAAATGTTGCATGCAGACGGTGTTTGCCAGTTTTTAAAGAAAAACATGATTAACGAAGCCTTGTAAGTTTTTTTTTTTAAATTAAAAAGTAAATGTGGCAGCCCTCATAGCCAGTGCCCCACCCCCTTGCCAGTGGGGTCCTTGGAGACTGCCTAGGTCACCTACTACTTATCCTGCTCTGCCAATAATGCATTCACAAGCATGACTTGGTAGAGGTAGGTTATGCTCCCATAGGAGTAGCCTAGCTTCAACATCAAAGAAGATTATTAAATCCTTTATGTATACTTCACAGTGGCAACTCTCTGCCATTCCACATAGACTCAGAATGCAACTTTTTTACTCTCTTAAGTTTTCATGCGCACATGTAACTTCTTACCAGTGCATTGTGATGCTTAAAGATTAGTAATGCAAACTCTGTACCGTACTGTATTGCATATCTCTGCTCTCATGCAGGTATCCTTGATTATTCATGTTATGTTATGTTATGTTGTGATGCTTATAGATTAGTAATGTAACTCTGTACTGTACTGTATTGCATATCTCTGCTTTCATACATGTATCCTTGATTATTCATGTCAATTTAGAATACTTTGTAATACTTTGTAATACTTTGCAATACTTTACTTTGTAATATAATATCATAACCTGCACACTCTGTCCATCATACACTTCTCACACTATAGGGTGTTATATGAGAAGGGCACATGTCTGTCACGTTATTTTCACTAATGCACCAAATTGTTTATAGGTGTCATGTCTGTCAGAGTTGATTTAGTGGTAGCAAGACATTTTGAATTTTTGCCTTCTTGTACCCCATAACCAAAGCAAGATCATGGACAAATGGGTCCCTAGACAGGGCCCCTCCCAGCAGCACCCCCCCCACATCAGCCCCTCCCTCACAGTCATACTAGTGTCTCACTACTTGGCTATTTCTCCTCATTTACCATAAACACTGTTCAAATCTGAGTGTATACAATTTTCTTCTTTATTTCTACAATGATTACAAGTATCTGGGCATAATTTAAAACTTTTATTTCAAATTTTATAGCACAAACACTGATAGACATTTGCTAAACAAAACAATACAGTCTCACAATGAAAACAGATTTAGCATTAGCAGCAAATTTGTCTGCCCTTGAAAGTCACATTCATTGAAATGGCATTGAAACCCATATTCAAAAAAGTACATCTGACCAGTGGCAGATTAAGTTTAGATTTGGGCTGTTTTCAAATCATAGGCCCCTTGCACACATTTTTAGGACCATGCATACATGCATGCATTCTTTGATTCACCTTCCTGATTATATTAAATTATTTTCCTTGTATAATACAGCACCACTTGTTAGAGTGGGTTTTAAATTTGCAGTTTTGAACATTTTTCCAGTAAAGAATGAAACAAAGCATATGAGCCAATAATGACAAAACTGCTAATTTCAGAACATTTCAACCATAAAAAGCCATTTGATCTTCTGTCATTACAATCCACCAATACCAGTCAATAAGAACAGTCTCTGGAGAAATAAACATCATCTGAATAATTCCACATAAAGAGATCTGTAACTAATGAAGAGGTTGTTACTAGCAAACAACTTTATATTTCAGTGTCTTAAGTCTATAAATTCAGTGCTTGCTGCCCTTGAAGAATAAATTGCTTATACAAATCATAGCTAACTACCAGCTCCAAATCTGACTCAAGATGCCAATCCACCTATCCGAACCTCTTTGAATCTATCAAGATTCAACCCTTTACCCTGATCCTGGGTGACTTTAACTAGCCAAACACAGATTGGAAGAGCTACTCATGCCAGAACACAAATGCTCAGAGATTTTTCGATTTGGTCAATGCAAATGCCTTGGAACAACTAGTTGATACCCCCACAAGAGGTGATTATATCTTGGACTTGGTATTAACCAACATGAGTAACCACTGCGGCATCCCTGCAGAATCATCCTAGCTGGTAAGATCCGACCATATAGTGGTCACTTTCAATGTCACCATCTCCCCAACCCCTCTAGCTAGGGTCAAACAAAAACATTCTCCATAGCTGATTACAGCCTCTTGAGGGATGGTATAAACAACTTCACAGCCCCCTCCCCCTCTCTAGGAACTGGAACCAGTATCTAAAACTACACCAAAGCACTATACGAGCATTTATATAGATGCATAGAATCAGGAATACCCAACAGGACTAAATTATTTTCTGCAAGAAAGACTAAACCTGTCTGGTGGACATCTACAATAAATAAAGTCTATAACAAAAGGAAAAAATTGCTGTCCAGGACCAAGAAGGAGCAGAGCAGCTGCCCAACTAGAAGTAATTTCTCCTTAGCCTGAACAAGCAAAGAAGAGCACTAGTGAAATCATCCAAAGCAAACTTCAAGTCCAAATTGGACACATCTACTAGAGACAATCATAAGGCCTTCTTCACATATGTCCACAATCTCAAAGGAAGCACACAGATCTGTTCAGAACTGGTGGTCAAGGACACCACATACACAAATGCCGTAGATATAGTAAACTTGCTGGCTGACAGATTCAGCAAAAATTTCACCCCTCTGTCCCCCAATCAGTAAATCTGGACATCCTCAGTACCTGGTCCCTTCCCCTTATATCTAGGTAACACATCATCACTGTTCTCTCAAAGGCAAAAAATACAGCTTCCGTGGGACCCGATAACATCCCAGGCTGCATCCTATAAGAACTCAGGAAGGAACTTGCAGCAACATTATGTGCCCTATTCAACCAAAGTCTGAGTACCAGCTTCATCCCTGCTAAGTGGAGGACAGCCACTGTCATCCCTTTGCACAAAGGTGGAGCGGCCACTGATCTGGGAAATTATAGACCCATCAACCTAACTAGCCTGATCTGCAATGCCGTAGAACAGATTATCATGGACGTCATTAACAAGTACATTGGCAACCTCCAAACACTCAATCCCACACAGTTTGACTTCGTCAAGGGGAGGTTATGTCTATTAAATTTGGTCAACTTCTTTGAGACAGTCACAAAAGCCATGGATGAAGGAAGACCATGCATACCACCTATTTTGACCTGGCCAAAGCCTTTGAAATTATTTGCCACTCGAGCATAATAGATAAACCCTCTCAACTAGACATTAATCCATATGTTACCAGATGGGTAGCTAACTGGCTCACTGATAGAACTCACCTAGTAAAAATAGGGAAAGTCACCTCAAGCAGTAGAGCCCTTAAGAGCATTGTACCCCAGGGTTCGGTCTTGGAGCCTTTGTTATTTGGGATATACTTTTCTGAGGTGCAGGCCAAAACCAGTGGACTATGGATGATGAAGTTTGCAGATGACTGCAAGCTGGGAGCTGTCATCACTTCCCCTAGTGATGTGGACATCCTCCAAGACGGCCTCACCCCAATAATGACTGTACCAGAAACATGGCCTCAAGCTGAATACCAAAAAATGCATCATCTTCCCCTTTGGGGAGAGTGACATCCCCACAATTTATCACATTAATAACAATGTCATAAGCACGCAATCAGTTGTGATGGATTTGGGCACCCAGGTTGATAGCAATCTGACTTTTGACAAAAATGTTGCTTCCATTGTACAGAAAGCTTTCTACATGGCACACCTCATAAGTAAGGGTATCTTATACAGGGACAAGGAGATCATAACATCCCTGTATTCCTGCCTTATAAGGACCATTATTGAGTTCAACTCTCAGTTCGGCATGTACCTCGCAAAGCACATGCAGCAACTGGAGAGACCACAGAGGTTCCTTACCAGGAGAATCCAGGGCCTCAAAACTCTATCATACACAGATAGGCTAAAAACCCTATCCCTCTACTCAGTTTCATACAAACTCCTCAGAGGTGACCTCTGTCTGGCATGCAAGGTGATCTTGGACACTGCCTTGATGGAACTGCTGCATATCCGCAAGTAAAGCTCCACTTGAGTAACCTGCATGCATAGCCTCAACCTAGTCTGTGATATCAATAGGACTTGTTGGCAGGACAGATTTGGGTCCCAGAGACTCCCCCATCTGTGGAATAGACTCCCTCTCCACATCAAGTGGAGTACCTCTTTACCCATTTTTAAGCGTAACCTGGATAACTGTCTAGAAAACAGAAAATATATCCCTGAGATTCTACCCAAGTCCCTGCTGGACAGGGGAATTGGGTGCTTACTTGTCTAAACATGGGATAAACTGCTGGCTAGGCTTATAAGGGCCTCAGGGCCAATAGCCTAGTAACTTCCTATGATCCTATGTTACATTAAAAAAAATGGTAAGCTGGTAATATTGCAATAGGAAATGGATGGTAAATCAACAACAGATTCATAGTTACAAGTTATCTCATCCAAAGGAGGACACACTCAGAACTGCAGCACCCCCCTTAAAGTACAACACAGTATCAGCACCCCTCCTTTAAAGTACAACACAGTATCAGCAATCTAGCTACATTGTGTAGGAGTAAAACCCACATCTTCCCCATCAAAAGCCAGTATATTACCTGTTTTGTTATTACACTTGCTTGAAATTCTCTATCACAAACAGTGATGACCATTTGCTAAACAAAACAGTTGCGCACTGAAAACAGACCTAGCATGAGCAGCAATAAACTTCTCTTCCCTTGACAATTCCTTGAAAATGCACTGAAGTGCACAGTTCCTTGAAAATGTACTGAAACTCACGATTCCTTGAAAATGAACTGAAACTTATAGTCTGGTAGTTGCTGTAAAGGGTTCAGGTACTTGTCTCCTGTAACTAAGGTACAGGGTTTGAGACTGGTTAAATTAACTAACCTGCTAGCTCTAACTAAGATGTTTTCCACATACATACCTTACTGATAACAGTGGAAGAAGCAGGAATGTGTTTAAATTCTGTGCCTGGATGTGGAATTGAAAAAGAAGCAAGCATGCTTCAATGCAAGGAACAGTAGGTGTGTGTGCGTGGATGCATGATAAGATGTAAATGTTGCATGCAGATGGTGTTTGCCAGTTTTTAAAGAAAAACATGATTAACGAAGCCTTGTAAGTTTTTTTTTTTAAATTAAAAAGTAAATGTGGCAGCCCTCATAGCCAGTGCCCCCCCCCCCCTTGCCAGTGGGGTCCTTGGAGACTGCCTAGGTCACCTACTACTTATCCTTCTCTGCCAATAATGCATTCACAAGCATGACTTGGTAGAGGTAGGTTATGCTCCCATAGGAGTAGCCTAGCTTCAACATCAAAGAAGATGATTAAATCCTTTATGTATACTTCACAGTGGCAACTCTCTGCCATTCCACATAGACTCAGAATGCAACTTTTTTACTCTCTTAAGTTTTCATGCGCACATGTAACTTCTTACCAGTGCATTGTGATGCTTAAAGATTAGTAATGCAAACTCTGTACCGTACTGTATTGCATATCTCTGCTCTCGTGCAGGTATCCTTGATTATTCATGTTATGTTATGTTATGTTGTGATGCTTATAGATTAGTAATGTAACTCTGTACTGTACTGTATTGCATATCTCTGCTTTCATACATGTATCCTTGATTATTCATGTCAATTTAGAATACTTTGTAATACTTTGTAATACTTTGCAATACTTTACTTTGTAATATATTGTGGAGCTTTCTCCCCGGGCCTCCACTGAAAATGGGTTTCTGACCTAGTGGATTTTCCCTGTCAACAATAAATAAATAAATAAATAAATAAATAAATAAATAAATAAAAATAAACAAATAAATACATAAATAATAATAAACCAAGTCCAATGATAGACCCCAAATCCATAAGCCGGCAAAGAAAACCACACACAGTAATGTAGTTAAATGCACAGTCACTACAGAGTTGCCAGGACCAAATAAATCACCATAAACACTTTATTGAAACGTAGACACAAGCGCTTTTGTCTCTGTTTATTCAGAGACTTTATCAAGATAAAGCACAAAACAGGAGGCACACCTTATATAATTCCATCCCCAATTAACAACTTTAACAAGGCTGTCAATTTAATTAACCCCACAACACCACTTCTAAAACCATCTAAAACATTTCTTAAAAAACTATTTGTCCAAATGAAGACATTTTGACTTACATTAATGAGTCGATCCCTTTTCTAAGGTTCATGCATACAGTAGGGAGGAATGAAATCCCCTATTTGGATGTCAGGTTAATTAAGGACACTGGTTCTCGGTCTTGTATTGCTGAGATATTTAGAAAGGAAACTTACTCAAATAGTTTTTTGCACTTCAATAGTTCACATCCATTCAAACAGAAGAAGGTGGTCATCAAGGGGCAATTCATTAGAGCAGCACATATGGTGTACCTTTTTTAATCCTTTTTGAATGAGTGTGATGTCCTGAAGGCCATGTTTTTGAGGAGAGGTTACCCTCCTACTTTAATCCAGGAGGTTATGATGGAGGTCATTAATAAGAGGGAAAGAGGTCAATTCAAAGCTATCTTATCCAGGGTTGGGGATGGGTTAATTCATGACCATTTAGAGTTCATGGAATCAGGTACCGGGGTCCCGGGGGCAACTTCTTGTTTGGTTGATGGTGGAAAGCCAGATGTGGGGACTGACAGAAATTTTAGGTCAGCCTTTGTCACCATCTTTAGTGCTGACAGTCAGCGGATTGTCGATATTTTGTTTAAGAAATGGGTCATTTTGTCTTCTTGTGATGAGGTTAGGAAATGTATTAGTAGTGCCCCAGTCATTGTTTATAGGAAGGGTAAATCTTTGAAAATTTTACTAGAGAATCGTAAGGCTGACTCAGGTAAAGGTATTATCAGAAATTGTGGGGCTTGTAATCAGTGTGGTTTCTTCATGGATGGTCCAATGGTGACCATTAATGGGCAGCTTTTTAGATTTAAGGACAGGTTTTCTTGTCAGTCTGAGAGTGTGGTGTACTGAGCAGTCTGTATTCAATGTCCCTGCTTTTATGTAGGAAAAACTGAGGTAAAACTCAGGAACAGAATCTATGAGCATGTGAAGGACATCAAACTGCAAAACAAAATGAATGCTCTTGCCAGACACTGATTATGAGGGGCATGCATTTAAGTTTGTCATCATTGATGTGTTAAGGAGGGACCCAAAAGGGAGACCATGGCCTCTGCAGCTAGAGTGGTTGGAGGCATTATGGCAGCTAAGATTGAATGCAACTAGCTGGCCAGGCTTAAATGACATGTTTTCCCTGGCTTGTTTTTTAAAATTAAGGGCACTAGAAAGGTGATTACCCTTTTCATCTAAGCTTATTAATTATTTTTATATTTTTTAGATTTTGTATGCAACTGGTTTTATCACACTGTATTAACTTTATTAATGTTTTGAGTAATTATTATACTGTACCATTTGCATTTTTTACTAGGGTGATTTACTGGTGTGTATATACATGTGTATACATATTTTGTATGATGTCTTCATTTGGACAAATAATGGGCCAGATTCAGGAAGCCTCCGTGTAAGAGTTATAACTCTTACACGGAGGCTGCAGTGAAACTGTGTGATGTCAGCATGTCATGCATATGCATGAGGTGCATAAGGCATGCTGAATCACACTAGTAACTCTTACACGGTCTGTGTAAGAGAGTAGGGGGCGTGTCTGTAGGCTAAGCCCTGCAAGCGGACACGCCCCCGGAAGACTAGAATGGCTGAAAGTAAACAGCCACGAGAGAGGCCATGGAAATGTGCGTAAACACACTACACAACACATGCCCCGATAGACCATCACTGTATAAAGTGAAGAGATGTAATAAAATTAAATTAAAACCTTTTTTTTTTTAAAACCCCGTAAATGTTTGCTACTGGTGCGCCCGTGTGCGCGGGTGTGCTACTAGTGCAATCACAGTTAGCAATCAGTGGAAAAGGATATAAGAACTAAATATGCAAAGTAAGCCAAGAAGTAATAGCTTAGCGGTAGAGTTGCCGGCCTAAGAGTAGGCAGGCAGGGTTCAAGCCCCCACAACAACCTTTTTTTTTTTTTTTGTAAATAAGCACTAAAAAGCCCCCTGACATTATTGTACACATGTAAATGTATTCCCTTTTGTAAAATGGAATGAAACGGAGCATATATTCTGAAGTAACACAATAACAAAAATAGTCAGAAATGTACTGATAGGTAAGCTGCTGTGAGACAGAGTGCCCGTAGCTGAGTAGTGTTTAAAAAGCTGCAAACTGCGTGCCTGTTGCTAGGCATCAGTTTAACAGAGTGAAACTGTTTGCAACTAGCTGTGCTTAGCTGAACATGTGTGTCACTAGCCAATTAAGGTTTATCCCAGCGCACACCGTTTGCACGGCGCTCCCACAAGCTAACTGCCAGTGCGCATCGTTACCTCAGCAAACGGCGCAGACCTGGTTTTAAGTTCTTAAAAGTGCTTTTGGCATGTTTGATTGACAGGTCTCAACTCATTTCTGTCAGGAAAATCAAAAAGCAGTTGCCAGATTCGAACCCAGGATACCATGCACTAGAGTCAAGGTACTAAACCACTAAGCCATGACAGCAATACCTAGAAATGCAGAAATAGCATATATATGGGATAAAATCCAGAATGGAGCATGATAAAGCATTTTCAGTGAAGTAGATACAATTCCAAGACGGCCAATCAGAGAAATGTGCGGGAAAATCGGCATATATAAGCCCCATAGGCGGGAATACACAGCAGAAACGATTGTAGATCAGAGCTGCAGTCAGAATGAGTGGAGTAGGTGAGGGACGTTGCTTTCGAGCACAGCGTTGGGGCATTGAGGAGTCCAGATACATGGTCTGGCTCCTTGTCCACCATCACGAGGCCCAACTCATGCAGGGCCAGGTCTCATGGGGAGCATATAGGGCAGAGGCATGGGACCAGTTGGCTCGTGATCTGACCAGTGCTACTGGCATTCCACGCACTGGTGAGCAGGTCCGTCACCACCATGCAGACTTGAAACGACGCAAGCAAGACCAGTTGTCCGAATGGATCCAGGAGGCCCGGGATATGCCCAACGCCCCACTACTGAGTAAGTTACATTTTACTTATGTATGTAAGGATTTCAACTAGCTGATACCATGGAGATGTGTAGTCCAATATTACTTCTTTTGTATTACAGCTGCAGGTGTCCGCTCTTCGAATCGCGAGATGCATGCCCGTAGGCTGGTGCGGATGCACCACCGTGCAGGTTAGTAACCCCACCCAGTACTTGTAAATAAATATTATACTGTAGCATGTATCAGAACACTGCAGTGTATTGATTAAAAGTAATATAATGTGCAAGCAAGATTTGAAAGTCTGCAGGTATGGCTGCAACAAGTTCATCAGTATGCAAGTGTAACTGGAAATATAATTGATAGAATTAAACAGTGCTGTCATACAGATGTCCCACCATTAATTAAATATAGTGTAACCTGCAGTAGTCTCAAGAGTACAGCTTCAGAATCTGAGGTAGTCACATGTGAGATATATCCCCTGTTGAAATGCTGAATCATGACAGAAGTGAGGCTGTTGGAAAGTGTTTGAATCACCACTAGTCTAACATGTGAACAAAGCCTAGAAGTAGCAACCTGAACTGTGAATTTGCAGGAAGTGTGAGACTGACAGAAAGGGTCATGTATGAATAAATAAAGTAGTAATAACCCGGAATATATTAGCCCCAGTGTGTTTCTACAGAACTAAATGCATGTGGGAAGTACAACTTAATATACCAAACTGATTTCAGTGTGTCAGAATCTGGTATGTCTAGCCAAATGCTGTATATGGTGATCACAGTAAACAATTTGCAGATAGAATGAATGATTATCTGACAGACTAAACAGCCATAGTTGTCCCCTGTCCTGTCATCAAAGTGTAGCAGGATGATGTATCTGATCAGATTCAAAATAAGTAGGATAGTGATGTATTTGTAACAGGTGTAGCTTGACAGTCAAATAAAATTTATTTTGAAACATCAGCCTCAACTTAATTGTGTACCTATTATAAATGTAAATCAATGTGTAACATATGAATGTGTCATCACTTTCTATCTCCACCAACCCTATAATTCCATATAACAACACCCACTAAATAATGGTATGTGAACATTTCATTAATCATGGACATTTGTCCGTTTCAAAAATATATGCATGTCTGTTCGTGCATGTGCCCTGTTCATACCTGCAAATCTGATGGCCTGTTGCCATTAATCAACCCTGCATGTTGTTTGACTGTGTATTTCTGTTCAAATAATGCATGTGATATTGATATGCCCCTTGTTCAATGGTGTTAATATCTGGGTGTTTGTTTGATGGGAATACCAATGCATGCTGTTACAACTAATCTGAATGGAATACAATGCCACTAACCCAAACTAACATAACTACTCACAAACCTAGAACGCTTGGGAAGGCAGGTCCCAGCGGACCCACCTCTCCCACCTCAGCTGGTGACTGCACCTGGCACTAGTGCCCAGGCGGACCCTCCGGTGGCCCTGTGCCACCTTCGGGTGGAAGCGCTGCAGGGGATGGGGCCCGTCCCCCTCTGCAAGTGTGGCCGGAGGAGTTCGCCCACTCACCCTCCACGGTGTCCGGTCTGTGGGCCGAAGGGAGATTCAAGACACTGTTCTTGGGCCCCTCGCCAGCTCGAGGCTCGTGTGGCACAGCTAACGGCCCCGCCATTGCCCGCCTACACAGCCCCAGCACAGCCCGTCCTGGGCTGTGAAGGAACAGTGGCAACTGCCTATGGGTGGGGATATCAGTTCCACTGTTGCCATCTGTGGGCTCATGCATCTTGGAAATCCCAACCTCCGTCCACGTCAATTGTGTAACCCCCACGTGTGTCATACACCGCCCCTGTATGCATCTTGTCTGTCTTGTCTGTTAACCTACCCAACCTACCTCCCCAGCTATACCGACTTCCTTCACCTGACATACCACTCTCACCTGAAAAAAAAAAAGGGCACTCTGTACCCACAAAAATTACGCCCCATACATAGCTGTCCATGTCGCACACATGTCTGCTTGACATTGAAACAGTTAATTACAATTGGCTCTACAACAACTATTAATGTTGTCCTGACACCTCTCTCAGGGGTGAAAGGTTTCTAATGTCTCACCAAAATACATGGAAATGCACAGCTGTTGCTGCCAAAGACATGGGCATCTATGGGCCTTACCTACATCCCTCCTGCAAATCCCACGCTTGTTTCCCTACTGTCTTACCCTCTTTGTGACCCATTTTTCACCACTTTCCTGTCACCCCTTTTTCTTTTCTTTCAAAGAAATTAGCTGGTGTAAGCTTGTGTTAGCGGAGCTCACCGCCAGTGCATGTGAGCTCAGCAAAGCGCAGACCTGGTTTAGTGCTTAAAAGTGCCTTTATGGCACTTTGATTGACAGGTGCTATACTCAGTTTGAAAGTTTGCTAAGAAAAATAAATTCCCACTGTCAGTCTCGAACCCAGGACCTTGGTAACATTAGTCTGTATGACCTACCACTAAGCCATGCCTGCTTTACAAGAACACACTGCTAAAATAAATATAACATGTAATAGTAGGAATCAGTATAAAGGCAATATAGGAGATGTACTATCTAAAGCATGTCAGGTAGGGTTTTAATGGCCAAATTACTGGATTCCCATACTAGTTCAGTGTGAACAGAAACAGCCCTGCTACCTGTTAGCTTGTACATAATGTAAGGTAATGTACATATGTGAAGGTATGTATATCTACACATACATATATATAAATATATATTAATACATATGAAATATAGTCGTAGGTCTCAGTAGCCATACACACTCACTACAGGAAACAGTGAACATAATTGCAGCAACCTGAATCTGCAACACAGCCTGACCCCTGTGTGACCTACTTACCCTTCTAACTGCTTAAAGGTGGCCTCAGCACTTTGATTGACAAGTCCTGTACTCAGTTTGAAAGTTTGCAAAGTAAAAACAATTCCCACTGTCAGTCTCAAACCCAGGACCTTGGTAACAGTAGTCTGTATGACCTACGACTAAGCCATGCCTGCTTTGCAAGAACACAGTGCTAAAATAAATATAACATGTAATAGTAGGAATCAGTATAAAGGCAATATAGGAGATGTACTATCCAAAGCATGTCAGGTAGAGTTTTAATGGCCAAATTACTGGATTCCCATACTAGTTCAGTGTGAACAGAAACAGCCCTGCTACCTGTTAGCTTGTACATAATAATGTAAGGTAATATACATATGTGAAGGTATGTATATCTACACATACATATATATAAATATATATTAATACATATGAAATATAGTTGTAGGTCTCAGTAGCCATACACACTCACTACAGGAAATAGTGAAGATATATGCAGCAGCCAGAATCTGCAACACAGCCTGGCTCCTGTGAGACCTACTAAGCCCTTTAACTGCTTAAAGGTGCCTCCAGCACTTTGATTGATAGGCCCTATACTCAACTCAAAAGCAGAATATGAGCATACTAGTAGGCCCTACCACAAGACAATTGTAACACTAGTCTGTATGACCTACCACTAAGCCATGACTCTCATACAGGAATATAGTGCTAAATAAGTGGAACACGTAATAGTATGAATGAAGATAAAGGCAATATAGTATGTCTACTACCCAAAGCATGTCATGCAGACTTTTATAGTCCCAATTACTGGGTTCCCATACTAGTGTAGTGTTACCAGAAACAGCCCTGCTAATTGTTAGCTTGTACCCAATAATGTCAACTAATGTACATATATGAAAGTATGTATATGTACACAGATATATATATATATATATATTTATATAGCAATACATATGACATATAGTTGTAGGTGTCAGTATGCATACACACTCACTATAGGGAACAGGCAAGATAAATGCAGCAACCTGAATCTACAACACAGCATGAAGCATGGTAGATGTACTAACCTTCACACTCACAAAACACTGTCAACAGCATACCAGCATGGTCCACGCCTACAATCTGAAAGGGCAACGCCTATCTCACATACCCTTTTATAGCAGTGTCCTGAAATCACAGTGAGACATGCAATCAGTACACACCCAGCTGCATGCAATTAGCAAATGCTGCCTTACAATTGGTGCAGAGGCCATCACATGGACCTATGCAGATACCTACAAAAGCAATGAGTACCCACACTACACTCATGCAATACATTCATTGCACAAAACCGATAGAGAAAGAGAGAGAGAGACAGAGAGAGAACAAAACAGAACAAAACAGAAATAAAGACAGCCAGCAGCAAAACCAGCAGCAGCAGCAGCAAACTTCAAGCAGCACCAGTGACACACCAACAGCTGCCACAAACACAGGTAATGCAAAGTAGCAGGTTAATCCTGTGTATACTGTGACACCTCCAAATGTATCATAGTTCACTATCTATAGGTATGTCCATGAGATAGGTTGTGTGTACATAGTCATGAAATATAAACATATGTAATATTGTTGTACATGTGGGCCATAACTAACACTTCCATAGCTTAGAACACAAGGCCAGTTGTGCATATGATGCAGTAGTTCCCAGGGTCAGTAGAGGTTCCTCCTCATTGGTGTGGGACCACTGTGTATGTATGGCACTGTTCAGGTACATATCCTGTAGTATGGCCAGGGATTAATATCAGTCTGTCATGTGGTGCTATGTCCTCCAGGGGTGAATGTAGCACACATCCAGGGATACCATTTTGTAACAGTGATGATATGTGTTCTGCAATGATGAGGGTGGCTCTCACCTGGACATGTGAGAGGATAGGGAGGTTACAGTCATCTGGGATAACTAATAACACGTGTGTAGGACAATGGGGGTACCTGCACCTAAACTGTCTGCAACAATGTTGGCAATATCTGTGCATTTGGTGAATGTGAAGCATCTTAACACTGCAGACAACAGATGCCTTCCTGTCATGTGAATCTGCCCTGTGCTGCAGTAGCCTCCTACTATTGTTATACAATATGCCTGTATCTGTAGTCCACTGGTGTGCAGTTGTTCTGGGTTAGATAACTGTGTGCACAGTACATGCAGTATGTGGGATGTCTGTGGTACGCATATGCAAAGGTGCTGGCGGTGTGTGTTGTGGCTTCCACTGGCCCAGTGGGCTGCATGGATAGCATCACTGTCATAACTACTGAATAACTGTGTAATAACATGCATACATAGCAAGGTAGTGTACTGTGCTTGTGGTGTTGTTCAGATATGTATATCCAGGCTGAGTAATGTGTGTCCACATCACAGGGTTGGATGGCAGCACACATCCAGTATGTATGGATGAACACCCAGAATGTGTCAGACGTGTCACCTGTGCAGAAGTATCTGGCCATTACCTGTGCATCTCCCACAACACACACACATGCAACATATGGCAGATGTACTATAGCAGTACACACATGTTCATAGGTTCATACTAGGCTATCTGCCCGAGGGCATTTACAAGCCTAGCCCATCGTTTTGTGGCTTACGCCACCCCTTTAGTATGGGGAACCATACCCATTATTTTGCTGTGCCTCTGTCGAGCAGTGACACGGAGGTAATCCCTGGGGTATATCTGCGATCTCCCATCCATTGGTCAAGATTTCTCTTGAACAAGGCTAGCGAGGTGCTCTGCCTCACATATACCGTGATTTTGTTCCACAGCATAGGGAGTCTTTGGGTGATGAATCTATCCCTCCAGCATGTCCTATTAATAGCCGTGTCGAGGTTTAAGTCTCCGCCTTGTGGCTCTGATGGATCTAGGTTTTTAGGTGAAGCATATTCATCAAATCTGGGTTTGACATGGCCTTGTATGTTGGGCAAAGGTCACCTCTGAGCAAGCGGTGCGACTGAATAGAACATACATGGACATGCTGGAGGGCAAATTCCTAACTGAGAGGCTCCCTTCACTCTGTAATGAGCTCGAACAGTTGAGAATGAACAGTTCATAGGTTCATACTAGGCTATTTGCCCTAGGGCATTGGTAAGCCTAGTAGAATGTGTTTGTCTTTTGCCACCCAATCACATCTTATGCTGCTATGCCCTTGTCCGACTTTAGTATACTTTGCCTCTGTCTAACAGCGACATAGAAGTGATACCTGGGGTACAACTATGATCTCCATCCACTCATCCAGATTCCTATGGAAGAGAGTCAATGAGGGACTCTGCCTAACCAGTAGTGTGAGCTCATTACAGAGTGAAGGGAGCCTCTCGGTTAGGAATATGCCCCTCCAGCATGTCCATGTATGTCAGTGCTGAGGTCCAGCTCTCCTGAGCATTTGGCTGTATGGGACTCTGATTGCCTGAGGTGCATCACGTTCATTACTGCTAGGTAGGACATGGCTGTATATGGCATGCACAGATTGCCTCTGAACAGGCAGTATGCCACTGAGTCCAGCTGGATTCACATTACCTGGGCAGCATATGACATCTGTGTGAGCCATTGCATCCCCTTGATGATGTACTGTTGTCCTGTACCAGTTGCTGTAGGTGTCTGGTTAGGTACATCCCAAAAGGTGCATTGTATGCAATTATAGGCCTGATGATGGATGAGTACAGAGGCACAATGACCTCCCCTGCCATACATGTGAATCAGTCATGATTAGTTGGGCTATATAACATGTCTGTCAATCCACGTTGGCCATGTGGTAGACAAATGACAGACCGCTACCATGTTTCTTCCCCAGGTCCCCAACCACGCCTTCTGTACTCAATGGCCTAACACCTATGTTGTACTGTGCCACCAATGTCTCTCCGTGCCCATCTGCATTGAATACTGATACTCCCCATCCCTTGTTCAAGTGTTGTGGCCGACAAGAATGGTAACAGCTATAACGTGGTAGTACTGGTGTGCTCCTGTGAAACCTGAAACAGGTTCATGTTACTGCACAGATATCGATGTCCAGAATGCTAGGTAGGGTTTTGGGTGCGTGCATCCTTGGGTCTAGACGTCCAGTGTTGAGTAGCATCACTCTTACTTCCTCATCCTTTGTGATACAAATGGATGTGGGTTTGCCTTATGAGCCTTGCCTAATACAGGCACTATGGGTGTAGCAGGAGGCTCCACCAAATGTCAATAGGACTGTGGTGACAGGTGCAAGCTGTCCCTAGCAAAGCATACCACCCCAAGATGGCAGGCATTGGCACACCTGTGAATGACACCAGTATGTCAGTCAATTGTTGGAAGGGATCATCGTGCCTTGATATTGTGGCATTGTTCTAGGTGTGGGTAGGATGCTACTCAAGGTCAGGGTCAAACTGTCTCGGGCTACGTGCTCAGAGAGCTCTGTAATGTCTCATGTCATGTAGTCCAGGGAGGAATGTGTCAGGCCATTCACAGCAGCATGGACATTGACTGAGTCATACCTGTACCTGCCTTGGGGTTACCTGACTGTTTGTGTTATGTGGCAGTTCATAGTGCCTGACAGGCTGCACACCGTGACCCTCACCTCGTTAAGCCTGGTGAACGTGATGTGAGTGTGCCTGATGATAGAGGCACCTAGTACAGGTGTATGAGGTGTGTTGTTAACTGTTAATGGCTGTGAGTGTTCAGCACATTGGCTTTGTGTGATATGTGTTGCACATGTTCGTTTATGTGGTAGTGGTTGCCTGGATGTCTGCTTAGGAGGTCTCTGCTGCATAGGCAGAGCTGTGGTCTGAGCCTACAAGTATGATCATGTGTGATCATGTGTTAGGTCCGCTGTTGTGGTAGGTCTACATGAGACTGGAAGTGTAGTGAGTGATCCCCTTTGCCACGTGACTGGTTATGGCGGTATTGACTAGACAGAGCCTAGCCTCCAGTCTGGTATATGGTTGCATCACTCACATGAGTTTGAATTTGTTGTTAGGAGGAGGGGGTTGTCAGTGTACATGCATCTGTTCTAACATTGTCTCTGGAGTACCACACTCACCAGCTGGACTGAGGAGGGAACTGACAACTGACCTCTGGACATGCTAGAATACTATTGTGAACTCTGTAATCACTAATGATTGAAAACAAGGTCCAGTGGGGAGTGAGGGTGTACTGACATTACCTACAACTGCTGACTGATATAAAAGCGTCAGTGAGCAAATGCCAGGTAACCTAAGTGCAATGTGTCACAATGAAGTAAATGCAACAATGACAAGCAGTCACTTGCTGTCATGTGTAACATGGAAGTACGTACAGTAAGCAATGCAGATAACAGTAGTGAGTCACAGATGTGTTGCAAAGATGTGTACTATGTGGATGTAGCATACCAGTGAAATAACAAGCTAACAGATAACAAGCATATAAACAAAGGTAGATGCAGGAGGCCTGGATGTAGTGTTTGCTACAACAAACAAGGTGTAGCAATGTCAGTAAGATACAGCTCAGATATGCAGGCACTATAAACCTGAAACCAGATGTCCCCAGCTATGAATGGCAGAGTACAGCCTATTGTCACACATGGGTGCAGACCACAAACCTCGTTAATGTTAAATAACTGGCCTGAAGGCCAACTGCCCATACCAGAAGTAATACACTTGTACACTGGGCCCACAATCAGCAGTTCCCAACTTCAATGGATGAAAGATATGTGTCCTGCCACCACAGTGCTTGCCACCAACCTCCCTAATGTAAAACAACTGGTCTGAAGGCCAAGTACTTAGTACAAATGACATAGAATGATAGCTACACTGTAATCAGGTTTTAACCAATCAGTAATAAGTAGAAGTTAACACTACCTGTATAGAATGTGTACCATGTATTGTTGAGATACTATGCTGATAACCTGTTTGTGTACCTTTCCAGATAGACATGGCACCTAAACGGAATCCTGCCTACTCTGCTGCAGAGGATGACGTGATCTACCAGAGCCTGGTGCGTGACTATGCCATCCTGTTCTCACGCACCACCCAGAATCAGCAGGAGAGGTCTGCACTGTGGCAAAACCTTGTTAGCAGGATAAATGATGTTGGCATGCATGATAGGACATATGAGCAGGTGAGACATCACTGCAGTGATTTGATAAGAAATGTCCACCAGCGTGCTGCAGATATCCGCAGGCAACAGGCTGCCACAGGTGGGGGGGGTGGCCACACATCTCCCCCTCACCAGACAGGAGGGGCTACTGCTAAGTGTTGTGGATCCAGCCCCAGAACAACAGCAACCATCATGCATCCTGATGGAGGTTGGATCCACACAGCAGCAAGACAGCGTGCAGGTAAGATGCCATATTCATTTATTGTTATTACTTTTACATTTGTTGACCCAGATAGTCTAGCTGGATATAAGTTCATTTTCAGTAGAGGCCTGTGGAGAAAAGCTCCACACATAACGTAATAAAGGCAGACAGACAAGTTGTCATTACAGACAGCCAACATAATAGAATTGTACACCAGCCTGTTAATTAAATCAACATACATGTAAGGAAGTCAAACAGTTTAGAGTCATACACAATGTACCGTTGGTTTCAAAGCAATCCTACCTAAAGCATAATGGTTATGCAATAAGGCAAAAGCCATATACATAATAGTTAGGGCTCAGAAGGGTAGAGAAGTAGAAGGAGTATGACAGATACAATGATATGGAAGAGGCAGGAGTCAAGAAGGGAAGTGAGGAAAAGAAGGAAGACAGTCAAGAGGAGGTGGGAGGGATGGGAGAAGTAGGTCAGAGCATAGAAGGACATCAAGGTGAAAGAAACAGGGTAGAAGCTAGTTTCTATGCACAATGAGGGGTTAAAGGTGAAGAGAGGGTAGGGAGAGGGACGTTAGCCTGGACTCCAAGAAGAACAAAGCCAGTGGGTTTGGAAGTACAGTTTGAGTTGACGGTTGAAGAGAGGTAAGGGTGAGATTAGAGTTAACTCCTGGTATGTACATATGACTGTTCTGTACGCTGTTACTTCATGCACGCATAAGGTGTGCATGTGGTATGTATCTGTCATCATGATATATATACAGACATGATGTGCAGCTGATGTGTATAAGGGAACTAGTGTACTACTGTACTGTATCATGTGCAAAATGAATGGCACACATGTGCCCACTGACATTACTCTCTTCACACTTCCAGGTCCCTCCCATGTAGCAATGAGGCAGGCCATACATGCTGGTGAGTCTTTTAAAATTATCTGTAAAACAATTTATAAAACTAGGAAGAGTAGTGTAACTCTGTAGTAGACATGCTGGTGACTGTGTTCACAATAACTGTAATTGACAGGTAGTAAATTGAGTAGTGTAACACGGTACTGATGTGTGTGTTTACTGTGGGGTGTGCATGTGTGCAAGTGTACCTGTGCCCAAGTGTGCATGTGTGTTAGTGTCCATGAGTGCATGTGTCCATTTCTGAATGTGTGCATTAGTATTGAAGTGCATCTCTTTCAAATATGTATTGAGACTGTAATCTGTGTTCCATGTTTTCCTCCCGTAGGTTCTGGTGCTGCTCTGGTGACCTGCAGCAGGGAACCTGAATCTTGTGCCCCAGGTACTGATGATGATGAAATGTCTGTAATGGTGCAGGAAGGTGTGTCTGGGTCCGCCATTGGTCAGCCAATTGACAGTACACAGCTTTCAACCCCATCAATGCGCACAGTCATCCTGCCGTTACATCCTTTGTCACCATTGTCCCTAGGTGATGGACAGTCAGCAGTGGGCATAGATCAGGGTAATGTGGTACCTGTGGTACATGCATCCTCACAAGGCAGCCATGTGCAGAGGCCTCCAATGGTACCACGCAGACAGTCGCCCATGGGTTCTCATGGGGGCATCCGTGGCCGTACTGCCTCTGGCCGACATGCCCAAGGAGGTATGTCAACCTCCACTATGTTTAGAACTGTCATGCAGGCACAGGCACGTATGGAAAGGTACACCAGACAGGGTCTGAGGGAGCTGAGAGCATGTCGCATAGCCATGACAGACGGCATGCATGATGTTGCGAATGCTATCCATAACTTCACAGATGTCGTTGACAGACGTTGTGGGGGCATAGAACAGCTGCTCCACAACCAGATGTCCATGGGCCAGGGCGATGGTGTGCGTTTGCGGCGCCGACGTGGCCATATGCCAGCAAGAGCACCAGCTGGCAGTGGCCGCGGACGACAACAGGCCCACTCACGCGCCTCAAGTGCCAGCACCAGCCCCAGCAATGCTGGGTCTGTGCTGTCATCCAGACGCGCCAGGAGACCACGTGCACGTGGCTCTGGACAGTCCCAACAGGGAACTGTGTCCAGTCAACACACCCCTGCTTCCGATGACAGTACCCAGTCTGGGTTAGTACCGGATACGCCCGTAGCACCCTGCCAGACACAGGTACCGTGTCCGTGCCCACAGACACTGATCTGGATGACCTGACAGGTGCAGTCTGTGGCTGTCCACAAAACCCTGTACATGGCAGCCATTATGTGGGACTGTGTGCGTGCTTACACACATGCAGAAACCTGGAAACCTAACACCTAGGGCAAACACATACACACACACACTGCACCAACAACGGTCCACCCTGTACTGCTGCCCCTCACAAACACACATACACACACATGTCAATTGGTGTTACCAGTGGCCGGCTTGGGCATACCTAACCCACACCCTGTGCATATGATGACACTGTGCCACCTCCTGCATACTACAACATCGGTGCAGGTAAAGGTAAACACGTTGCTGATGCACAGGGTGACTACATAGATGTGTATAAGTAGTAACATGTTGGTAACTGTTGACTGTTGCAGTATAAATGTGTGTATATCCCAGCAGTCCTGCTGCAATAACTGTATGAATGTCCTCAATTGTTATCTGCACCCATACTACTTAACAAAGTGTACCAGCTGCACACCATCACATGCTAACATTGACTATGGCAATGCGCATCTTGTGCTGTTATGTAGATTCAGCTACATGTATCTGTTCTGTCACACATGCATCTATACACACCCTGCTACCCACACAGATGCACACACTCACCTGCCATTCCCATTATTTATCACCCTACATGAGTAGCTGTTGATACATGACAGGTACACATTTCAGAAGTGCACTATGTTGTTTACTACTGGCATCCCCTTCTCTACCTGTACTCACAGGGTTCAGGCAACCTCATCAGTTGGAAGATGTAATGTGCATCAGGTACTGTAGTACCCTGATTGCCACAGCAAACATGTTTCCCATACGGAAATGCACACACAGACACATCCCACATCCACACACTTGCCACATTCAGGCTTCAGAACACTATCTAGGTATATTCGGTACATGTGCATGTTACAGTAGCATGTAACACTATACTGAGTACTGGCAGTTACTTGTCTGTTGTCATGTTGTCTGTATAGAATAAAAGAATTGTTTGATTATCCTACTCCGCTTTGTGGACATTACTTGAAGAAGTGTTACCTTACATGTGTTATCAGTACCACCACCTTCTGTTTTGTAGTTTTGTTTGTATAGGGTGCTATCAACATCACTGCTTGTTAAGGGTAATGACCACCCTGCAGTGCATAGCCCCATGTGGCAAAAGCCACATCCCACCCCATCATTGTGCACACACACTAACCCCACCAACAGTAAAACACATACTTTCCATTTGCAAGATTCAAACCCATACCTAACTGTGCAATGACAGTAGAAACAGACACATTAGCAGAGTGTGCTATTTGCAGTAGTTGGAGAAATCCTTACTAATGCTGTACTTAGAGGGTGCTGACATCATCTGTGTGTAGGAGGAGGGATGTGCACCCTGTAGTGTGTTCTCCCAGTTGGCAAAAGGCAGTTAACCCTCCCAGCATAGTGCACACACATAAACCACACTCATACTAACACACATACATTCCCTTTGCAGGATTCAAACCCCTACCTAGGGTATGTTAAGACACTACAGACGGACGCATTAGCACAGCGAGCTATTCGCATTACTGGGGGATTTTTTTTCCCCTGATATACTTATAGGGTGCTGACATCATCAGAGTCTAGAAAGTTGTGGTGTGTTTTCCCAGTTGCCAAAAGGGATGTTTCTTTCATACACACTTACCCCCCTTCACACACACTTGCCACCTGCTGGATTCAAACCCCTACCTAACTATGTTATGACACTACAGACGGACGCATTAGCACAGCGCGCTATTCGCATTACTAGGGAATTTCCTTTCCCCTGATATACTTATAGGGTGCTGACATCATCAGAGTTTAGAAAGTGGAATGATCATCCTGTGGTGTGTTTTCCCAGTTGCCAAAAGGGATGTTTCTTGCATACACACTTACACACACACTTACCCCCCTTTACACACACTTGCCACCTGTTGGATTCAAACCCCTACCTAACTATGTTATGATACTAGAGACGGACGCATTAGCACAGCGCGCTATTCGCATTACTGGGGAATTTCCTTTCCCCTGATATACTTATAGGGTGCTGACATCATCAGAGTTTAGAAAGTGGAATGATCATCCTGTGGTGTGTTTTCCCAGTTGCCAAAAGAGATGTTTCTTTCATACACACTTACACACACACTTACCCCCCTTCACACACACTTGCCACCTGTTGGATTCAAACCCCTACCTAACTATGTTATGACACTAGAGACGGACGCATTAGCGCAGCGCGCTATTTGCATTACTGGGGAATTTCCTTTCCCCTGATATACTTATAGGGTGCTGACATCATCAGAGTTTAGAAAGTGGAATGATCATCCTGTGGTGTGTTTTCCCAGTTGCCAAAAGGGATGTTTCTTTCATACACACTTACCCCCCTTCACACACACTTGCCACCTGCTGGATTTAAACCTCCTACCTAACTATGTTATGACACTAGAGACGGACGCATTAGCATAGCGCGCTATTCGCATTACTGGGGAATTTCCTTTCCCCTGATATACTTATAGGGTGCTGACATCATCAGAGTTTAGAAAGTGGAATGATCATCCTGTGGTGTGTTTTCCCAGTTGCCAAAAGGGATGTTTCTTTCATACACACTTACCCCCTTCACACACACTTGCCACCTGCTGGATT
Organism: Protopterus annectens; assembly: GCF_019279795.1. Taxonomy (NCBI): domain Eukaryota; kingdom Metazoa; phylum Chordata; order Ceratodontiformes; family Protopteridae; genus Protopterus; species Protopterus annectens. The sequence goes on from NC_056731.1 coordinate 277,637,593, forward strand.
TAAACCCCTACCTAACTATGTTATGACACTAGAGACGGACGCATTAGCACGGCGCGCTATTCGGATTACTGAGAGAATCCTTTTCTCCAATATACTTATAGGGTGCTTACATGATCAGTGTCTAGAAAGGGGGATGAGCATCCTCTGGTGTGTTTTCACATTTGCTAGGGTAACATTTGGACCAAGTGTGTGAGCATGCCCAGTTCAGCCTTCCCGTGGCATGTTGTGTGAAAGATGTCTCATTTATCTAAGTGTGTGAGCATGCCCAGTGTGGGCTTTACATATGTTGAACTCTGCAGCCCATCACATTTGTGGATGAGTGTGACCTTCAACAAATACCTGAAGTTTATGGTTGTGTGTTCTGTGCCATGTTGTGTAGTTACTGTCCGAATGCTTTTGTGTGAACAAAACAGGGAGTATACTGTGCCTGCAGGTTTTGCATGGGATACTTTGCACACAATTGTCAACATCCGCTCATACTGACCTAACACTGTAGCACTGTCTAGTGTAGTGTTCCAGTACTTTCACTGTGGTGGTCAGTATCCTGGCCTTTAGTCCTATCACTGCTTTACATTTCCATAGTGTGCACAACAGCCTGGTTAGGGTCCAGTTGTGCACATCTGCACAAAGGCAGTGCCTCTACAGACCCTGTTAATTGCTGCCCCATAAGCTTAACAAGTGTAGTCTGCAAATCTATGGAGAGGATCATAATTGAGCTCATAAACAAAGATATAGGGACATGCAGACATTGTACCCATCCCATTTTGGCTTGGTCAGGGGCAGATCATGCCTTTTGTACTGGGTTGACATCTTTAAATTGGTCACTTAGGCCATTGTTGGGGAAAGGCAGTCCATACAGCCTACCTTGGCCTTGCAAACACTTTCAACACAATACCCCACTCAGGTATTGTGGAAAACCCTAACAACTGAAATGTAAACCCATATGTCACAAGATGGGTTGCAAACTGGCTTAAGGACGGGACCCACAGGGTTAGAGTTGCTGGCACTATGTTAGACTCCAGGCTGGTCACAGGTGGTGTTACACAGGGCTCAGTCCTTGGCCCCCATTGTTTGTCATGTACTTCCCAGAAGTACAGGCCAACATGGGAGGACTTTGGATGACAATGTTAGCAGATGACTGCACACTGGGCACCATAGTGGACAGTGCATCACACACAGATATCCTTCAGAAGGGACTCACAGTAACTGATAGCTGGTGCCTGGGCCATGGCCTGAAGTCAGAGTGCACAACATGTGTAGACATACCCTTCAGGAAAAGCAAGGTGACCCCAAGCTACCATATAGGTGGCAATCCTCTAAGCACAGAGGAGGTTATCATGGACCTGGGGACCCAGGTTAACAGTCGCCATTCTTCTGAGACTCACATTGCTAAAGTGGCTAGGAAGACCTTCTACATTGCCCACCTGATCAGGCTGGGATTCACATCCAGATCTAGTGGGTCATTGTTCCCTGTACTCTTCACTTATCAGACCGGTGATCGAGTCGAATGCCCTATTCTGGCTGTATCTCACACAACATCTGCAGCAATTGGAGACACCCTGACTGTCCCCACCTAAAGGATCAAGGAACCCCAACAGCTGTCATATGCTGCCAGATTGACGACACTCACACTCTATTCACTCACATACTGTCTGCTTAGAGGTGACATGTGCCTGACATGCGAGGCCATGTCCAAACAGAGATTAATGGGCATGCTCCACCTCAGACTCAGAAGATCCACCTGAACCACTAGTGCAGGTGACTTACACCTTAGCAGGGATGTATGTTGGACATGTTGGAGGGATGGAGTTATCACTCGGAGACTCCCTATGCTGTGGAATACAATCCTGGTCCATTTGTGGCAGAGCACCTTGCTGGCTGTGTTCAAGAGGTATCTTGACCTAATGCTAGTCGGAGAATGTGTTTGTCCATCAACACATTGTAAGCGTAGTTCGACATGTCATATGTCTTGTTTAGTATACTGTGCCTCTGTCTACCTGTGACATAACATTGATACCCAGGGTAAACCTCCCATCTCCCATCCACTCATTAGGATTCCTGTTGAGGGGACTCAACCAGTGTCTCTATGGACAACCTGTACTGGTAGTTTACTCATGTGTAGGGGTGGCTTCTGTGTTTTGGATAATGCAGTACAGCCTGTCCTATATATGTCAGTGCTGGGGTTCAGGTCCCTCATGTGCATAGCTCCCTGCCATTCAGATTGTACAAGGTGCAGCATGTGCATTGATTCCAGCTTGGACATGGCTTTCTACATCAGGCACAGCTTGCATCTGGGTGGACAGCATGGCACTGTGTGGAGCTGCACTCTGTTTAATCAGACTACACATTACATGTGTTCCAGCTCTGTCATACTCCTGGTGAGGTACTGTTGTGGACTTTACAGGTGCTGGATGTGTGTGCATGAGGTACACGCCACAGGGGCTGTTGTGGTCATTTCTAATGCTGATGAAAGATAACTGCAGAACCAGAATGACCTCCCCTTAGCTAGATGTCAGACAGCATGGACCATACAATCACAACTGAAAACAGGACCCTCTCCACAAAGGGAAAGTGTCCTGTCTGGTGGACCCCAGCCATAAACAAACTGTATGACAGATGAGGGTTACTAATGCAAGACAGAGCTACATCTCCAAAAGGGAAGACAGCTGTGATCAGCACTAGTAGAAAGCTACATTATCTCATAAAGACATGCAAGGTCAACTTGGGGACATAAATCACCAAAGACAATGAAAGTAACCACACTGCTTTCTTCAGTTATGTCAGACACCTGGTTGTGAACCCTCGGATATGCTCAGAGTTGGTACACAACAACATATATTCCAGTGACCTGACAGATATTGGCAACATTCCGGACAGCTTCAGTGCGATTTACCCCCTCCCTCACCCCCAAAACAAGATAGTTATCACTGCTGTATGTAACTTCACTGTCATCTTGGATGTCCATGTGAGAGCCACACTCAGCAAAGACAAGTACACAGCATCCATGGGACCTGCTGGTATCTCCAGTTGCATGCTATGTGAACTCCATAACGGGCTGGACCCATATATACAACTGCTATTTAACCTTAGTCTTGCTACAGGATATGTACCTGAACACTGGCATACAGCAACAGTGGTCCCACTCCACAAGGGGGATGCCTCCACAGACCATGGCAACTACCACCACACAGGCTTAACCAGCCTTGTCTGCAAAGATATGGGAGGAGTCATGGAGCTCTTACACAGACACATTACTGACCTACGGACCCTTGTTCCCACCAAGTTCAGCTTTGTACAGGGCAGATCCTGCCTTTTGCACCTTTGCACCCGAAAAGTACCTACCATGAAGATCAGGGTTCTTCAACACATGTCATATGCTTCCAGAATAGAGGAAGTCCAGCTTTGTTCAGTGTCATACCGCATACTTACAGGTGACCTATGCCTGACATACAAGACCATGTCCAATCAGGATTTGGTGGACATAGTCCACTGCAAGCAATCCAAATCCACCAGAGCCATGAGTGCTGAGTATTTGAACCTCAGCACATACATGTATAGGACATGCTGGAGGGACAGAGTCATAACTCAGAGGCATCTCACACTCTAGCAGAGTATCCCAGTTCATGTTTGACAGAGTCCCTCACTGACTCTCTTCAGGAGACATCTGGACAACTGCATATGAGACAGAGGCACAGACTAGACAGAGACACAGTCATGTTATTCAATTACGTAAGGGGTCATAATGTGTCACTACTAAGTCAGAGGCACAATATTCAGAATCTATTCTGTACACTTATTACCACTATAAGGGGTGGCAATAGCCACATCACTATGGCTAGGCTTATACATGCACTAGGGCAGATAGCCTAGTAGTACACTATGACACTATGAAACACCGGTGTATGTGTAGCTATTGTCAATCAAACAGTATGATGTGGCTTGGGGGCTTGATATCTCCCTGTATTCCAACATTGTTTTGTCTATTCCTTCTAGCATGTCTAGGGATCAGTTGCTAGTGTCCTCTCCTGCTCAGCTGGTGAACCTGGGAATATTGAGGCACTGTTACAGTTGCCTCATGTACACTGACAACCGTCTCCTTCTGCCATAAAACACACATACATGTGAGAGATGCAACTATATAGCCAAAGTGGAGGCTGAGCTCTCTCAACATAGGACTAGCAAGACCAGAGAGAGGGTGAAGGTAACCACACACACATCTTTAATCCAGTCTCACATGGCACTGTCACAACTTAAGATCATACACATAGACACACAGAGACACTCTCGGAGGCTCTGATCAGAAGTCTACCAGAATGGCGGTGGCCACCACAGCAGACACTCACACAACTGCCTCCACAGGGCACAGCACATGCAATACATTGACCACAGAGTTGGTGTGCCAAACAGTCACAGCCCTTAAGGCCAAACACAATGCCGGACACACTTGTCATAGGTGACTCCATAGTCAGACACACTGATGTCCCACTCACCAGATCAGGTACAGAGGAGGTCACAGTAAGCTGCCTATCGGGCACTGGAATCCACCACATAATGCAAGCACTCAGGTCACTAAACTGCAAGTACAGGTCTGACCCAGTCATAATCCATGCTGGTGTGAACGACCTGAGATGTACCTCCCTGGACTACATGGAAAGAGACATAGAGGATCCCTCTGATTATGTAGGCCAGGCAGGTATGACCCTGACCTTCGGCAGTATCCTACCTTCACCAAGTATGATGCCACATAAACAGAGACAAGATGATCAGCTGTAGTATTTTGCTTAGACTATGGTATCATTCTAAGGGGGTCCAATGTCTGTCTGCCTGGGATGACATGCTGGACAGGCCACGGTGATTTGCAAGGGACGGCTTGCACCTGTCACCCCTGGGCTTCCGGATTTCAGATGATGCTCTTGCCACCCCATTGTGCCTTTGTTATGCAAGACTCAGATTCTACACCTACCACCCTAGAACACAGTAAAGGAAAGACACTAAGGGTAATGCTGCTCAATGCCCAAGGTCTCAACCTCAAGCTGCACACACTCTATGCCCTTCTCAGTATGTAGCACATTGATGTCTGTGCTGTGCCTGAAACCTGGTTCACAGCTTCTGACAGCACCCCGGCACTATCAGGTGTTACCTCATATCATGCATTCCGGCACCAGCATCCCGACAACACCAAGAAGGATGGTGGGTGTCCATATTCATCAAGGACACCCTCACCTCATGGTTGGTGGCAACACACGATGCATCAGAGACCATCCAGGTGCCAGTGACCATAGGCAAGACTGCTCTGCAGTTTGTAGCATGTTACATGCCACCTGCTCAAACTCAGGTACCTCACACAGCTATCCTGCAAACACTGAAGGGGATAAATGTATCTCAAAACACCATCCTACTGGGTGATTCCAACTATCCACATATAGACTGGGATCACTAATCATGCCACAACACTCTAACACAAAGGTTCCAAGAGTTCATACACTGAAATGCCATGGAACAACTGGTCCCAATCCCCTCAAGTGGAGGCAACATACTAGAACACATCCTAACGAACATGGGGTCACACTGTTCAACACCAGACATATACCCATCATTGGTGAGATCAGATCATGGACTATTCTCAGTGGGAGTCCACATCCCACCCACACCCCAGATGGGAAATGAAACGGTGAAGACCTTCTCAAATGCCGACTTCACATTTCTGAGGACTGGTGTGGTCTCTTTCAAGCCCCCCAGGCCAGCAGACACATTTACCCAAGCCACTGTATCACTTAGAAATGCCTTCTACCAGCACCTCCAGGACTGCATGGTTCAGGCAATCCCAAATAATAATGACTCTTTGTACCACAGGCAAGCATCCAGTCTGGTGGACCCTAGCCATAAACAAGCTGTACAACACAAGGAAGGAGCTACTACAAGATAGAGCGTAATCCGTAGGGGGAAGGCACCCTGCTCATTGTGAGTAAAACACTGGGTTCCCCATACAATCATCCGAGGCATGTTTTGAGAGTAAACCCACTCAGGACTCCAGGGACAATCATGAGGCCTTTTTACCTATGTTTGAAACCTGGGAGGAAACTCCCAGATATGCTCAGACTTAGTTCAGAATAATGTTGATATCACTGCACCTACAGACATTGGCAACATACTGACTGACAGGTTCACTGCAGATTTCTCCCCCCCCCCAACTGGGGGTATGTACACCAGAGGATTGTAGCCCCCAAACATCTCCACTGCTGGGGTGGGAACTGCTCAATCCAAGGCAGAAAACACTTTATCCATGGGACCAGATGGTGTCCCCAGTTGTGTGCTCCATGAACTCAATGAGTAATTACACCCGCAGTTAGGGCAGCTGTTTAATCTTAGCCTCACCTCAGGATATGTTCCCAAGGAGTGGCATACAGCAATGGTGGACCCACTTCACAAAGGAGGTGCCTCCACCAACCCCAGAAACTACCATCCCATCAGCTTGACAAGCCTGTTCTGCTAAGCTATGGAGAGGATCATAATGGGAATTCTAAATGAAGACATAGGGGACTTGCAGACATTGGATCCAATCCAGTTTGGCTTTGTCAAGGGCAGATCATGCCTTTTAAACTTGGTTGACTTTTTCAAAACACTCACCCAGGCCATTGACGTGGGCAAGGCAGTCCACACAGCCTACCTTGACCTGGCAAAGGCTTTCACACAATACCCCACTCAGGTATCATTGAAAACATCACCAGCTTAATTGTGAACCCATACATCACAGCATGGGTTGCAAACTGGCTAAGTGACGGAACACACAGGGTCAAAGTTGCTGGTGCCAGTTCACACTCCAGAGCTGTCACAAGTGGTGTCCCACAGGGCTCAGTCCTGGGCCCACATTTGTTCAGTATCTACTTTTCAGAAGTACGAGCAAACACAGGAGGATTATGGCTGACAAAGTTTGAAGATGACTGCAAACTGGGAAGCATAGCTGGAAACCCATCTGACACAGACATCCTTCAGAAGGGTCTCATAGACACAGATAACTGGTGCCACGGCCATGGCCTTACATTAAACACTAAACAATGCATAGCCATACCCTTCAGGAAGAACAAGGTTACCACTACTTCCCATCTAGGTGGCAATCCTCTAAGCACAACGTAGGTTATCAGGGACCTGGGCACCCAGGTTGACAGTGACCTTTGCTTGACACTCACATTGCCAGGGTAGTTTGGAAGGCCTTCTACATTGGCCACCTCATCATGCAGTGATTCACATCTAGATCAAGGGAGGTCATCGTTCCCTGTACTCATCACACCAATGATTGCATACACTGCCCCATTCAGATTGGATGGGCCCACAAATTCCTCGACAGGAGGTGAAAGGGTCTCAAACATATTTCTTATGCTGCCTGACTGAAGGGATTCCAGCTGTATTCAGTCACTTACTGACTGCTCAGAGGTGACCTGTGCCTGACATACAAGGCTATGTTCAACCCAGAATTTATGAACATGCTTCACCTCAAGACCTCTACATCCATCAGAACTACAAGGGCAGGAGACCTAAACCTCAACACAGATATTAATAGGATGTGCTGGAGGGACAGATTCATCACCCAGAGAGTCCATATGCTGTGGAACAACATCCTGGTACATGTGGGGCTGAGTACCTCACTGGCTTTGTTCAAGTGAGATCTTGACCAATGGATGGGAGATTGCAGGTATACCCCAGGGATAACCTCAGTATCACTGCTTGACAGAGGCACAGCAAAATAATGGGCATATTATCCATCAACTTGCAGGGGTGGCAGAAGCCACAAAACTCTGGGCTAGGCTTATTAATGCCCTAGGGCAGATAGCCTAGTATGAACCTATGGACATAGGCCTGGGGCAGTTCCTGCTATTAGGACAGTGGTCTGCAGCAGGCTATATAGTAGTAGTCGGTTTTAGCCATTGGTTTTGACCATGGCTATTCCATGTTGCTTCTTGTTGTGGTACAAACATGGGTGTGTGGTTATCCATGCTATTTATTGCTAGACACCCTCATTTTGTATCTTGTTCCATGTTTTTGCACATGTACATCACTGTATGACGTGCAGCTGTTTCCGCAGGGTCATATGCGTGGATATGGATGTTAGTTGGGGTCCTCAGGTGTGCATATTGTACATGATATTACATTACTTAACACATGGCATTCATGCCTCAGGTGGTGCTGCAGGGCCACCTCTGTCGGATACACATACTACACTCCCTGTACATTTGGAAGCAGGTTGTGTCATGTTAGGCATCCCTGTTACTGTATGAGTGAGTCAGAGCGGGTATCAGTCCCAGTGTTCCTACTGACCAAGCGTATGTGCTATCGTTGCCTCTTTGCCAAGGCCAGGGCATACTGGGCACGCCTCCTTCTGCCTACTGGGACAAGGTCAGGTTGTTCCTCCTCCGAGTCACCCCCTGCCTGTGGTGGCCTTGGCAATGGTGGGGGGATGTTTGGCCCAGCCCTGTGCTGGTCCTGCTGCAGCTGTTTCCGCAGGATCATATTATGTAGCATAGCACATATCATGATCATTTGGGTACATGTAGTTGGTGTGTACTGCAAAGCTCCACCAGATGTCCAGACACCGGAACCATGACTTGAGCAGCCCAAACACACGCTCTATGATATTACGTGTTTGTGCGTGTGCCTCATTATGGCGTTCCTGTTCAGGTGTGTGTGCATTTCTGATGGGTGTCATCAGCCACGGCTCAAGTGCATAACCTGCATCCCCCACTAGGTGTCCGTGTGGGAAGTCCCCATTGGCAAATGATTGGTACAGCTGCGTCAGATGCCAGATGTGGGAATCGTGGTAGCTCCCAGGGCAGCCAGCACACACATTCATTATTATGCCCTGGGCATCACACACGACCTGGCAGTTGATGGAGGGTATCCCTTGCGGTTAATGTAGACTCTACCCGCTCACCGGCTGGTGCTTTGATGCGTATGCGTGCAGTCTATTGCACCCAGCACCTCAGGGTATCCCGCTATTTGCTGGAAGAGACGATATTGCTGGCCACAACTTCACGGTCATTAGGGACATATATATGATCACTGACATGTGGTGACATGGCATCCAGGAACTGGTGCAGTACCCTGGAGGCTGATGCCTGTGATATCCCCATCATATCACCAGTTGGTCTCTGGAAGGTACCTGTTGCTAGTATTCTTAGGCCAACACATACCTTGGTTTCCACTGGGATGGGTTCCCCTCTGTTGGTTCTGTGTGTGAGGTGTGGCCTGCACAGCTCAACAATCTGCTGCAGGAGCTCTCTGTCCACTCTATAGCTCTACTATCTCCAGCTCATGTAACCCATGGTAGGTGACCCTGGGCCTGTATACTCTTCTCCTTCTCCTCACTCTGGGTTGTCTGTCAGCATCTGCATTGTCACCACCCTCAGCAATTCGCCTATGCCTGATTATAATAGCCATGGCAGCCCCTAGCATTTCTGCTCTGAGTTCAGCTTTATTTCAGTTTTCAATTCTGATAGCTTAGCTTCTGGCAGTATCTCTTGTGAGAAACAGCCTTCACTGCTCTTTGTTGTGTTTTAAGTGCTGGGCTGGGCTTCTAGTCTGCCTGTGTAATTGCCTGCTTGTAATTGTTTCCACCAATTAACTCCAGCAGTATTCCCTGGCAGTTTCCCTGTATTTTGTTTGTTTCCTGTTTCCTCTCTGTTTCCTGAGGGGAGCAATGTGCACACCAGCTTAAACACGCTCACAGTCACTTAAACGCGCGCACACATCCCTACACAGTGTTACACACGCGCACACATCCTTACACGGTGTTAGCTAGGCTGATTCATGCTAAAACGCGCGCACACTGCCTTACACACGTGCACGCCCGCGCAAACCATTGTAAACAGTTTGCAACACGCTCCCACATGTTGAACCTGCCTTACACATGCGCACACGCGCGCATACACGTTAATCAAGAAACTTTGAGTGTAGGGATAGCGTACGCCCTCAATTTCTTGACTTTCCTAGTGTTCTGTTGGGACACACCTCCCTCCCTGATGTCTGTCTGTCATCTGTTACCTTACATTGCCTCCAATCTGGGACATTTCTTTCTATCCTTCCCCTCCGTGATGTCACCTACCTCTTACTCTGTTCCTCCCCCTTCTCTAACTCTTACACTACTCAGAAAGTGCTCATTACCTATGTGGCAGTGTGATTCAGTATTGTAACCCTCATTTACATAGGATTGCCTAGTAATGCTTAGTTACATATCTTACACGGAGCTTCCCCCCCTTGACAACCACTAAACGGAGGCCATATTGTTTCTAGTCTGCAAGCCCCTCCATTGAAATTCCATGTAATACATAAATCCCACAATTGTCGGCTTATAAGCTTCGGTTTTCAGTTTTAGGTAGCGCACCCGCTTTGCTGGTGTGCGCTTCAGTTAAACACAATAATCCCGTGAAAAAAAAGTTAAATAACTTATTTTTGCAACACTTTTCATGCCAATGGCCACATATTTGGCCATTGGCATGCTTAATGACACATATGCACCCTTTATTTGGAGCTGACATAGCTCCGTTTTGATTTTGCAGAAATGTACTCAGTTGTCAGCTGAGTACATTTCTGCAGCTAACACGTCCGTTACACGGACTGGTTTCTGCTTCGTGAATCGCTCAAATACCTCATTTGCATATCTTGGAGCTGCAAATGAGGTATTGAGCATTTCCACGCCCAGTCCGTGTAAGAGACGTGTTAGCTGTCTCTTACACGGAGGTTTGGGCTGTACCTGAATCGAGAGGCTTACACGGAGGCTTACACTACTCTTGAACTCCGTGTAAGCCTTCCTGAATCTGGCCCAATGTTTTTTAAGAAATGTTTTATATGGTTTTAGAAGTGCTGCTGTGGAGTTAATTAAATTGACAGCCTTTTTAAGGTTGTTAATTGGGGATGGGATTATATAAGATGTGTCTCCTGTTTTGTGCTTTATCTTCATAAAGTCTCTGAACTGACAGATGAAAGCACTTGTGTCTACATTTCAATAAAGTGTTTATGGTGATTTTATTTGGTCCTGGCAACTTTGTAGTGACTTTACATTTAACTACATTACTGTGTGTGGTTTTTCTTGTCGGCTTCTGGTTTCGGGGTCTACCGTTGGACTTGGTTTGTTGTCTTTTTGTTTTGGTCTAAGGATAAATAAATAATAATTCAGCCAAAATATTAAAACATAATTTTTCTGACATATAGCTGTCTGATCATCACTTAAGAGTAAATACCACTGTCCACCATCCTTTGTCAGCTTATCAGCTGTCCTTCTCTTATTCCTCCCTATGTCTTTCCCCAGCAGGTGTAAATCCTTCTTCTATGGCCCTACTGCATAATGTATACCTTGGATACATTTTATCTAGCCTTAATTAATGGAACTACTGTCTATCAGTTTATTCTTTATTGCTGGTATCCCCTTTCTACTAGAGCATCTTAAGTTGTTGGTAGGATCTTAGGTAGTTAACATTATAAAGAGAACTATTGTGTTTACATGAATAAACACAACTGCCATTTTTGGTTATTCTGCTATCTTACTATTAATCCTGTGCTATTTAGAGATAAGTTATATTGGTAGGTGCCATAACCACCAAATTAAAGTGGCCTATCCTGACTGTAGAATAACTCAGATGAAATTCACCAACTCAGGCAACTATCATTGCTTATATAGATAATATAGCTATGTCAGAACTTACCATAACAGTAGATGTCCTACTGATTTGATATCCTGCCAAGGATAGCTGTACGTCTGGCCAGTATACGAAAGCCTGGTCACCCTCTTTGCACCATACATCTGACTTATGACCTAGGCCCAAAGCCGTGAGGTACATAAGTGATGTACGAGTGCAGATTACCTCAAAATTTGCTTGTCCCAAACCAATCAGTGAAGCAGAAGGAGAGGTAATTATTTACATATGTACATGCCCTGCAAACAGAAGGAAAGAAGATAAGGAAGTGGTAAACCCCTGCCAGGAAGGACAAAACAAACCCAAAAGGGAGAAAGGAGGGTGGGATGTAAAACTGCAACAGTGATTGGTGGAGCATCTACTCTTACAGTAAGTTCTTACACAAGTGTACTATGTCCTTCCATGATCACTGTTGCAGTATTATTAACTGATGGGAATGTACTAAAGCTGATCAGAAGGATGATAGGAGAAAGAAGGAGCAGATCTGCCATCCAACACACCCTGAAAAAGAATGGACCTAGCAAATTCATCTCTGGTTCTAGAAAATGCATACAACTTAAAATTCGTAGTAAAAGTGTGAACTGAAGGCCTCAGGAATAGTTCAAGAATTCAAAACCTTCAAGAAGGCTCCAAAAGAAGCTATGGCCCGTATGGAATGAGCCTTGAAAGAAGTAGGAAACTGTTTACCATAAAGGAGTAACAAAAGAAAATAGCACTGGAAATCCAGGAAGAAATGGTTTGCTTATAGACTGACAACCCTATTTCTTTTCTTGGAAGTAGACAAAGAGCTGGTGTGATTTCCTGTTGTCCTTAATTTTGTCCAGGTAAAATCTAAGCTGTTTATGCAAATCCAATGAATGAAGAATTATTTCTCCTCTGTTTTGGGGAGAAGAACAGAAGAAGGGGATATTAATGGATTAGTCCAAAGATAACCCATTAACCACTTTGGGCATGAAGGAAGGATTAGTTTAAATGCTATCCCTGTAGAAAACAAGGAGTGGTTGAACAGCTATCAAGGCCTGCCACTCAGAAACTCTTTTAGTAGATATATGGTCCACTAACACTTTTTCATGTACAAGTTTTAAAGAACAATTGGCAGTTGGCCAAAAAAGGGGCTAAGGTCAATTTTTCCAGAACATAGTTCAGGTGCCAAGAAAGAAGAACTGGCTTTCTTGGTGGCCTAATGTCAAGGACCTGAAAACTTGCAAAAAAGGATGGATCCATATGCAGACAAGCAGATATGACTGACAAATGAGCTTTCACAGAAGAGTGTAACAAGACAGTGTTGAGCAACTCACACAAATAAGAGAGAACAGTAAGGATCCCCACTGGAAAAGGGTCCTGGTTATTCTTTTTGCACCACAAGAAAAATTCTTCCATTTTGAAACATAAGATTTTCTAATAGCTGGTGTTCTAGCCTCATGTAAAACCTGGATCACATCCATTAGCCAAATAGTTAATTGTACAGTTTGGAGATGAGGTTGAATGAGAGTCTTTGCTCTGTGTGAGCAAATCTATCTTGCGAGGTAACTTGTGATTATTGCCCCTGGCTAAATGGAAGAAAAAGGGAAAACCAGTGCTGTCTGGGCTAAATGGGAGTCACTAACAAGGTTTTTGGTTTATCCTTCATAATTCTGTGAAGGACTTTTGGCAACAAAGGTAGGGGAAGGAAAGCATAGATGAACCTCCCCTTTCAAGAAAAAGGTATTACATCCATATTCCATACTTGAGGACATGGATCTCTAAAAGAGAATAGGTTTAGTTGTCTGTATGGGTGGAGGTAAAAAGCTCTACCTATGGAATACTCCACTGATAGACAATGCCCAGGAAGACCTTGCTGTTTAGCATCCATTCCTCAGGGTCTGCTCTGGATCTGTACAATGCTTCTGCCACTCTGTTCATTTCCAAGGGAATATAAACTGCCTGAAGAACAAGATTGTGCTGAATAGCAATTTTCCATGCCATCAAGGCTAATCTGCAAAGACGGGAAGACTTGGTCCCCCCCTTGCTTGTTTATGTACCCTGAGGGGGCCAGGAGTCCAAAGATGATTAAGGGACTGGAGGGCCAGAATCAGTGGCTTCATCTACTAGATATTTATATTCATATGGTATTTCCTTTCCTTGGTAGACCAAATCCTCCAGACATAGATGTTGTTGGAACAGTCTCCCCATGCCAGGATGGAAGCATCTGTATAAAACTCCTGGCATGGAAGAGGAACCAGAAAAGCTACTCCAGATTACAGGAAATCTGTTGGAGCCACCAAAAGAATCTCCTTCCTGCTGCATGGCAAGAGAGAAATCTGGAAGTCTGATGGGTGGCAGTGTTAAAGCCAAGCTGACCTGAGATACGACTGTAGCTTCCTTTTGTGGTGCCTGGCATAAGGAAGCTTAGGAATAGTTGATGCCAAGAACCAACCCCAGGCTCTCAGAAATTCTCTTGTTGTGGTCATCTTTTAAGGAAGAAGATTTTGAAAGAACTCTGTCAACAACAGAATGTTGTCCAAAGGAAGAAAAGCTGTCATTGCCTGGGTGTTGATCCTGCACCATAGGAAGGTCAGGTTTAGATACAGACTTAAAACAGAATTTTTTTTAGATTCAGAGTGAATCCTAGACTGAGAAGAAGGTTGAATGTGAAGTCCATCCTTCATTAGAGAGTTTTGTGAAGGAGCCCGGAGGAGTCTTCTTTTTCTTTCAGTTTTTCCCGTTAGGGGTCATCACAGCGTTTCATCTGTTTCCATTTCTTCCTGTCCTCTGCATCTTGCTCTGTCACACCAACCATCTGCATGTCCTCTCTCACCACATCCATAAACCTTATCTTAGGCCTTCCTCTTTTCCTCTTACCTGGCAGCTCCATCCTTAGCATCCTTTTCTCAATATACCCAGCATCCCTCCTCAGCACATGTCCAAACCAATGCAATCTTGTCTCTCTGACTTTGCCTCCAAACCATCCAACCTGAGCTGACCCTCTAATATACTGATTCCTAATCCTGTCCATCCTTGTCACACCCAGTGCAAATCTTAACATCTTTAACTCTGCCTGGAGAAGTAGATCATAAAAATAAGAGAATATTTGGATTCAATGATGTCTGCAGAAAGCTATGACAAGAGCTAGACACTGAATATCCTTGGGGCTGTAGAAACACCAAAGACTGAAGCAGAAGACTGTCAATGTGGTGAAGAAACAGAGAATCACAAGTATTTCCTGAAAACAGGATGGATAGGGATGGGCAGATAATCATTCTTCAAATTCAATGCCGCTAGAATGGCCTGTGGGAGGACTATAGGGAACATGGATTGTAGAGTTAACATTTTGAAACTTGAGACATTGAGAAGGGGATTGACAAAGAAAAGATCCAGAACTGGTCTCCCAGAGCTCTCTTTTATAGGGACTTGGAACATCATGGAGTAAAGATCCATGCCATACTGAGAGGGGGAACTTGCTGAATATTTTCCTCCACTCGGAGGTCCTGTAAAACAGGAAGAACTATTGGCATCTGAGGAAGATGAAGGATTCAGAGAAAGGGGGATGAGACTTCCAAGACAATCTGTACCCATTTTGACAATAGAAAGAACCCACTTGTCTGTAGCAATCTCTTTCCAGGTCAAAAGAGAAAGAGATAGTCTTTAGGATAGAGGAACCTAGTCAAGTGGAAGGGGAGGAGGCAAACGGGGATAGTCATAAGGTTGCGGGTTTATCAGAAGAGAAAGGCTTTGATCCCTTGTTATCCTGTCCTGATTTATTTTGACATACCTAAGGTTTGGGTTCTGCTTCATCCCCTTACCTTATTATTCCTTACTTGATCACTGACAAGGGTCAGATGACGCTCTACTCATTCAAGTTTGTTACAATTTTGCTTGACATAGCTTGCATTCTGTACACATTTCTGAAGCTCATTCCTTGAATACCATCAATCATGCCTTTGTGGGGGTTTTTTATAAAGAAATGTAGCTCATGTCTGTCTTGTTCCTTCCCTCCCATAAACAATAAAAGACCAACTGAGAAAAATGTAAAAATGAAACACACGGCTGCTGATTCCAAAACACAATACTTTACTTCAGGACTCAGTAAAAAGTTAGTGCTTTCATAAGGTACACTGACCAAACTTATCAGACCTGATGAAGTTTGGTCAGTGTACCTTATGAAAGCGCTAACTTTTTACTGAGTCCTGAAGTAAATTATTGTGTTTTGGAATCAGCAACCGTGTGGTTCATTTTTACATTTTCCTTCCCTCCCATACTTCAACAAGGTGTCTCATCTTTGTGTCTTAGGATCCAAAGGAAGACTCTTTTCTACTACCTTGCTCTTCAAGCAAGACCATCTTCCTCAGAAACTTTTATGCTGGTTCCCCTTTGAAGATTATCTGCAACAGAACAATGCTTTCTTCCTGTCTATGCATTGTTTATTGTTGAGTTTCTATGCCCTGGTGTCTGCCTGTCTGGTACAATCAGGGAAAAGACTTACCTTTAGTCATCTCATTTCCTTGGTTATTAGGGTTTGGGCTGTGCCCAATATCTGCCAGGTCTTTACCCTATCCAATATCTGCCATGTCTTTACCCTATGCAATATATGGCACAGCTCTGGTGATATTACTGCTCCTTTGAAATGTTTATTGTCTAATTATTTTGGAGAAACTTGTACAAGTTCTGAATTGATCAGTTCTCTACTGCCAGCTGATCTTGTTACACAGATTCTAGGCAAGAATTTCTCTATTTCTTCCCTTTATGAAATATGTCCATTAATGTTCTCACTCCTTCTGTTGTGACAACGTACTCTCTTTGCTACAATTTGCCATATGAAACATTTATACTTTGTTTAAAAGTCAAGGAGTGTTACCACTGAGTCAGCTGTCCCTTTGAACTTTAGATCTTACTTTCATGTTTCAAAGTCAAAAGCATCTTGAGAACTTCACCCTTCTCTTTTTACTTTATTCATAGGTTCATAGGTAGGTACTAGGCTATTGGCCCTAGGGCCTATATAAGCCTAGTCAAAAAGGTACCCTGACTTTCGCCACCCAAGAAAATTATTCTCCTGCGCCCGTCGAGCAGACCCACAGAACTGATCACCAGGGTGAATTTCCTATCTCCCATCCAATCATCAAGATTTTTCTTGAAGAGTGCTAATGAGGAGCTTTGTTTGATATAAATAGGTAGTTTGTTCCAGAGTATGGAAAGTTTCTGAGACAGGAATCTATCCCTCCAGCATGTTCTGTTTATTGTGGTGACAAGGTTTAGGTCCCTAGAGCATGTATCTCAGAGGGATTGGGATTTCTTTAAGTGGAGCATCTCCAACAGCTCTGGGTTGGCATAGCTTTGTATGTTAGGCACAGATCGCCTCTGAGTAGGTGATATGAAACAGAGTAAAGCTGGCTTTTTTTTAGACGGTCTGCATAGGGCATCTGTTTGAGGCTGGTAATCCTCTTTGTGAGATATTTCTGTGGCCTTTCTAGTTGTTGTAGATCTCTTGTGAGGTACATACCAAAAGTGGCATTGTACTCTATAATGGGTCTAATGAGTGATGAGTAGAGGGGAACAATGACCTCTTTTTTCCTGGATGAGAAACCTTTTGTGAAGAGGTGTGCCACGTACAAGGATTTCCTAACTACTGTGGTAATGTGATTATCAAAGGAGAGACTACTGTCCACCTGTGTCCCAAGGTCTCTTATCACACTTTCGCTGTTAAGTAGACTATGGCCTATGTGGTAGTTCATGGGTACAGAGGTTTTACCAAAAGGGATGACAGTGCACTTTTTGGTATTGAGCTTGAGGCCATGGTTTTGACACCAGGCATCTGTCTCAGTGAGGCCCTTTTGTAGGATGTCCACATCATTAGGAGTTTCGATTTTGGCTCCTAGATTGCAGTCATCTGCGAACTTCATTAGCCAAAGACCTTCTGTGTTAGCCTGTACTTCTGAGAAGTAGATAATAAACAGGAGATGACCCGGGACTGAACCCTGTGGTACTCCACTTGTCACTGGTCTGAAGTCGGATTTGGAGTTTGCTACTTTCACAGTGTGGGTTCTGTCAGTGAGCCAGTTGGCAACCTATCTTGTGGCATAGGGATTTATACATAGTTTAGTGAGTTTATCTATAATTCCAGAGTGGGGGATGGTGTTGAAAGCCTTGGCGAGATCTAGATAGGCTGTGTGAACCACTTTACCCTCATCTATGGCATTGGTGACTGTTTCAAAGAAGTCTATCATGATTAGGAGACATGATCTGCCCTTTAAAAACCCGAACTGGGTGGGGTCCAGTGTTTGGAGATTATGAATGTCATTGTTTATAAGTTCCTTGATGATATGTTCCATAGCCTTGCAGACCAGGCTCGTCAGGCTAATGGGGCGGCAGTTCCCGGGGTCTGTGGTGGCTCCCCCTTTGTGAAGTGGGATAACCATCACTGTGTGCCATTCAGTGGGCACAAAGCCTGAGGTGAGGTTATGATTGAACATGGTACTTAAGTGGGGTGCCAGTTTGTTCTGTAGTTCATGTAGAATGCAGCCTGGGATGTTGCCAGGTCCCATGGATGCTGTGTTCTTGGCTTTGGAGAGTGTGGTTTTTACCTGTTGGAGAGTGTGGTTTTTACCTGCACAGCCTTGATTACAGGAACTTTGTATTCTTCCAGTATAGGGATGGGGGGGGGGGGGTAAAGTTAGCACTGAACCTATCTGCCAGGATGTTGGCAATATCAGTTGGTTCTGTATATTTAGTGCCATTGTGCTGTAACTCAGAGCAGACCTGAGTGTTGCCATTGAGATTCTTGACATAGCTATAGAATACTTTGTGGTTGTCTTTAGAATTAGTGGCAATTTTGTTTTCGTAACTAGCTTTGGAGGATTTTATGAGGGATCTCAGCTTTTTACTGAAGCTGACCAGAGAGTTCCTCCAATCATGGAATTGTACTATTTTTTGCAACAGTTTCTTTCTTCTGTTGTAAAGTTTGTTTATGGCAGGGGACCACCAGACTGGCTTCCTTTTTTTGGAGGATAGCATCTTGGTTCTGTTAGGGATTGCATGATCCCTACACTCGTGTAAGTGCTTATAAAGTGCATTTGTGTAGGATTTAGCAGTCGTGCCTCTATTGTCCGTCTGCATGGGTGTCGTGAAGTTTGCCACTTCTGTCTTAAGAAGCATGAAGTTGGCTTTGGAGAAATTTTTTTACAGTTGTTTCCTTAATTTTACTGTGGTTTCCCTAATGGGGGACGGGGGCGGGATGTGGATGTCTAGGGTGATTAGCTTGTGGTCAGATCTGACCACCGAGGAATTGACCTCTGGTGTGGAACATCGGTTGCCCATGTTGGTAATGACTAGGACTAGGATATTGCTGCCCCTGGTGGGGGTGTTTATAAGTTGATCCAAGGCATTGGAATTTGTGAATTCCAGAAAACGTTGAAAGAGTTGGTACATGAGTAGTTTTCCCAGTTAATGGTGGGGTAGTTGAAATCGCCCATTATTATGGTGTTAGGTTGTACCCTAATATTTTCCAGTGTATCAAGAAATGAAGAGTGAAAATCCTGGGGCATGGTGGGCGGTCTGTAGCAAGCTACAATTTGGAATGCAGTCTTGCCCAGAGTTAGTTGCACTTGGATAATCTCGGATGCACTATGCTGAACAACTAGCCTGGAGGTGTGGATATCCTTAATGAATATGGACACACCTCCGCCTTTAGTGTTTCGGTCCAGGTTAGTTGGCCGAAAGGTGTGGTATGAATTATAGCCTGGTAATGCAGGGGTGCTCTCTGGAGCCTTGAACCAGGTCTCTGTCACTGCACAGATGTCGATGTTCTCCATTTTAAGGAGTGCCTCGAGTTTGTGCATTTTGAGGTTTAGACTTTTGCATTGTATTTTTCCTCCTTTTCTCCTAGCATTGAGACAACCATTCCCAGGCTGACATTTCTTCTGTCAGATTGAAGAACTGGGTTACTAAAACCCTGTCTTCACTGAAGATTTTTTTCCTGTTGTTATTGTATTTGGGCCCAGACTGTTTCCATTGATATCCCACTAATTGATTGCTTTTAGCCTAATGCCTCTCAGTTCTCGATTTAATTTCCAGATTCCTCTTGTGAGTCTAATACTTCTCCTTACATTAGGCCTCATACAGATTCTATTTATGCAGGCTTGGGTTATGTCATATCATTCTTTCTCTGTTTCTTGCTTTTGTCATTCTGTTAGAATGCTTATTGATAATGTCTCTTCTTGTTTCTCTGTATGTTTACTAGATACTACTTCATCCTTGAGGCCCACAGCTCATGGCCTTGTACCTTATTTCCTTTTACATTTACTCTGCCCTGGACTCAGTACCATACTGCTTTTAGGCTGTCTGTCACTCTTACATCTAGTCCCAGAACACAATCATTTCCCTTAATCATTCCCGCTCTTCCTCCTGGGATAATATTTATTCTCATATCCACATTAGCTTCATTCTGGCATAGAATAATATGACTTTGATATTTATCCTCAGGCTCTATTAGACCATTCCTGTTGTACTTTTCAAACAATATTAGTTCTAGATTTCCTTTTTCCACGGGACACTTTTTTAAATTCTTTTTATTGAACATTTCAAAACATACAATGCCATCAACACTCAAAACCACCAAAATATTTCCTTATTATTTAACCCTTGTTGTACAATAGTAATATATGCAGAAGTTTATTTGTAGGTCAGGTAACAGTAGCAACTTATATATGATATGATTTGTGATGTAGTTAGCAGTTTATGTTCTATGTTCAGCTGAATCACCCAAGAATGAACATCACTGATTTTTTTTATATCATGAAACATATCTCTAAAACTCTGTTAGAGAAGTTTTTTTTTCTTTTTTCAGAAAGATGTCCTCTGCTTCCCCAATGAGTGTGCGTGTGTATGGGGGGGGGTTAGCCCTCACATTCTGATTACTCATAGATACTATTTCAACAGTCACACAACAGTGTGGAAAAGTTAGAAACCCTGCCACAGTGGACTGCCATATTGCAAATTGTGATTAACTAAGCTTGACAGAAAGGCATTTGTATGAACTGCACCTGTCATTGTAGGTTAACTGTCCTCAGCACATATGCAGCCTGCTGCCCATACAGGGGAGAATAGTTTGATAATACAATGTTATCTAATATATTTTTATTAATTGTGTTTATGTCATCTTTTGCCCTTTGTCACATTTGAAGATCATGTTTGTTTCTGATGATTACTGAAGTATATTAAGTTAATACACTGTGTATGTACATTAAGCATTTGCCTCTGGGTAAACAGTCAGACAGACATGCATACACAGACGTATAAATACAGTGCATAATATATAATTTATAACTATCCATCCATTTTCTAAACTATTTTCCTTGCCAAGGTTCTTGGTGGTAACAAGATGAGTAAGGCAGAGCAGACTTCCTTATCCATAGCTATAGTTTCCAGCTCATTGGGAGGGATCCCTGCACATTCCCAGGTAATCTGAGAGATATAATCTCTCCATCATGTCCTGGGTCTGACCTGAAACCTCCTCCTAGTGGACAATGCTTCATACACCTCCTATGGCAGGGACTAAGGGGAGATCCTCATAAGGTGACCACCCCATTTTAACTAACTCCTCTTGGCACAGGTAAACAATAGATTTACTGCAAGCTCCTCATTCTTTTGTGAAGAGTAAACTCAGCGACCCTGCAAAGAAACTTTATTTCTTTTGTTTGTATCTGTGAGCTCATCTTCTCGGTCACTATCTAATGCTAATCATAATAGGTGGGGACCGTGCTGACCAGTAAATTATGAACTTCTTCTTGTGGCTCGCTTCATCACCATATTCGGGTGCAACACCTGCATTACTGCTGCCACTGCACCTATCCCAGTTCTCTACCTTCTCTCAGTCTAGGATTATGGGCCACATGGGCCTGGTGCTGAGAATTATAAGCTGACTAATTATTTGGTGTGTTTTGGACTAAGCTAGGAGTAGAAGCAGTAGGGCCTTTTTCAGACATGGGCCCTGAGCCACAGCTCCATCAGTACCCTTGGTAATCAAGCTCTGCCTTTACTCATGAGCAAGACCTCAACATACATGAACTCCACTGGAGTGGAAAACTAAGGTAGTGGTCCTAATTTTCAAAAAGGACTACAGGAAGGTATATTCCAGTTATAGAGCGCTCACACTCATCAGCTTCCCAAGAGAATCATATGCTAAGGTGCTGGTAAGGAGACTTTATGCAACAGTCAAACCTCTGATTCAGGAAAAGCAATGCAGCCCCCATCCTATCCATGGAACAGTGGATTATTTCTTAATCAGCACACAGATTTTGCCAATACTGTCTACAGGCATTTTCTTTACCTAAATAAGTATCTTAAGTACTAGAGCACATGTCTAATACATAAATAATTTTTCAGGAATGACCTAAAGGCATTGTCCAGTTGAGTCACAGAGAATGATACCCTCAAATCCAGCACAACAGGATGAAAATCATTATCAGCACATAGCTTTAACATTCTGCTAAACTGCCATATTACATACATTCTTTTTACACTAATCAAACAGGTTCACAGCAGGGTGTCTCTATAGGTGGTTGAGTGTGAAGTGCTTTTTTTCCACAGGAAATCATTGTCAGTGCTCTTTCCAGTACAGTACTGGCAGAGAATCAGTGTTTTTTATGAATTTCTCTTTTCTTCACAGTTGAATAATTGTGGAATTTATATATATGCATACATATATATGTATTTGTGTGTCAAGAGCTGCGGAGGACTAGGCCATCACACAAGGGTGCAGAAGGAGCTTACCTCCAGCAAACAATGTTTATGTTGGATTTGTTCATTGAGTGTATACATTTGTTCAGTCAGAATTTCAATCAGTACTTTGTGAGGGACATGTAGCAGAAGCTTCTCAGCAGTCTATGAAGTGAATCTTAAGTTATTAAGTTCAAATTCCATGCAGTGTTTGAAGAAGCAGTGTATAACCATGGGACATCTGTTTTGTTGTTTCAATACCAGCGAGGAAAATGTTCTAATCTATAATGATCTGTTTGCAAATGTGGATTGCAGTTGTTAAAGTACTTGTGTTTCCTAATTTACTCTGTAACTGGATATAGACCACACAGCTGCAGAAGTGTAATGCTTCAAGCCCTTGTTTGCCATATAACCAAAAGGTGGGGTATAAAACCATTGCGTGCTGTAACAGTCTGATGGTGCATTTTTATTATCTGGAATGGCTGTGTTTCCATTTAACACATCAGATCAGCAACCTCTTCTCAATAATACCCCAGGGATTCTCCCAAATTATTAAAATGAACAGTCAGCAACAAATTCATATCCAAATACGGGGGGTGATCCTAATCTGCACTCTGCATGCAAAAATGTTATTGCAGCATACTTCATTCTTAGCACGAGTCAGTCTTAGAATACAAAACGCTTAGTGGACTGCAGACATTAAAACTGTACAAAGGAAATAAAACTGTGGCTGCTGAAGTGTGAAGCTAGTTTTTCTGTTGCAGGAGGGCCAGAATGTTTGTTACCTGATATGGGAGCAGAAAGAGCTGCAGTACTTTGGAGTTACATGTGCAGCAGTGCCTGTGTGGATTTTGTTTCAGATTCTGATTAAATATTAATTCGTTTTCTTTTTGTGTTCTAGGCAATAATAATAATAATAGTAATACTAATAATAATAATAATAGTAATACTAATAATAATAATAATAGTAATACTAATAATAACAGCAATGGGAACAGCAGTAAAGCAGCTTACAAAAAAATTACATGATATACGAATTTGGTATTCAAACATTTCACCATATCTCCCTGACATGGTCTGAGATGGTTCTTGTTTCTAAAAGTGTATTTTGTGATACACCAGTGTGTGTGTGTAATGATAAAATATTGCCATACCTTAAATACCAGGCTTAAGTTCTTACTCACAAAATATAAATTAGTCCAGCTCTGTACTCCATTACTACTGTGCTATAGACAGAGAAGCTACTGTACAGATATACTGATGGAGTCTAGTTTGGTCACTGGTGCACACACAAGGTATCTGTCTGGGACACTAGTGATGCAGATTTGAAAAGGACATTGGGCTACATGAGGGTCGGATGAGAAAGGGATTTATTGTTACTCTACATTAACCAGGCAGATATCATGCAGAAGAGCTGCAGTAATATCTGGCAACTTTTTAAGGGTGTAGTAGCTCCTTGGGGATAATAATCAGGCAGGTGTTATGCTATCGGATACCACAGCAGGCCCATGAACACTCTGTATCTTACAGACAAGGGAAAACAAGGAGGTCCTCTGTGTCTCATGTCCTAATCATGTGGGCAATCCTCAAGTACTATGTTGCTACAAAGTTCAAATATCACCTGACGGTCAAAACTGATTTAAATAAGTATTGCTGTAGCAAGGAAGTTTGGAAATCAATGTGATGAACAATTACGACTATTTCCTAGCCCACAGATGTAGTACTCCAAGAAAAAAAAGACAAAAGTAGCATTAACCATTGAAATTGGTACACTCAGCTATTATAGTGTCTTGCACCCAGGTATTATATTGTTTTATGGGGTCCTTATTAATTATTTGAACTTTTCAAAGTTCGAATGTCATATGGTCGGCACCATATGATCGAACTTTGAAAAGTTTGAGGGTTAAAAGTAACGGCTTCGTACGGTGCAGAATGGGACAATTTCCCTTTTCAGCACTGGTGCGATCTTGGAGTTGGTATATTTAAGTAGGGGTGTGTGAGGGGAGCAGCATCCCCATGTGGGGGGTGCAGGGGGGCTTGCCCCCCTGCTCAGAGCATTCAGGTACATTTTTTTTTAATTTTTTTATTACATTTTTGAAGTTTCAAACTTCGCTCATATATTGTCGAACATATGAGGTTCGAAGTTTTGAAACTTTGAATATATAATATAGACCTGTCTTATGTACAGAATGACACAAAGTCATAAAACAGCATGATTTGCAAGTAGAGATAAGAGAAATTTGGAAGAAATGTACCCAGAGAGTTTTAATAGCATTACCAGCAACAGGGCTAATAAAAAAAGAACATACAGTTGTACATAAATATGTTACCAGTGCATATAACCCCCCTATGAAATGCAGAAGGAGGCAGTTCTGGGTGCATTGTGTGTGCCGAGAAGAGCACTCTTGACTAGCATCAAAGACTGAAGCAAGACTGATTTAATGAACTTCGATCATACCCTGTCTTAGGAATGAGGTCTCCAGTTATGGTACTAAAGACCCAAAAGATTTGGAGAAAATAAAAAAATAGACAACCCATACCTTGTTATTTTTTATAGAAAATAATTCTTTCCATATAGTAGATTGACAGCAGAAATTATACTGCTCTTCCATTATGCAAAGAACAGCACAGTAAGCAGACCATGGCAGAATTTATTATTCATTCCTTCTGACTGCATTGCCTCAGATGTATTGGCATCTGTACTCAAAATATGAAATGCTATACTACTTCTGATTATAAACTTAAAAAGAAAGAAAAAAAGAATAAATATTAGTTTGAAATTTCAGTAATCTTAATTTTTGATGAGTACTTACACCTAATCTCTTTCTTTCTCTGTCTCAGACTTGCTGCTTCACTCTCTAGTTTCCTGTTTGCTTTGTGGTTTGCTCTTCACTCAGTTCAGTAGCTCTTGTATCGACCAGTTATTTATTTTTGTCTTTTTTTGGTATAATGCCCAAACAGTTATTAAGAGGAGGCAAAGAAGAACTTAAAAGACTTCTATGTTCTTTGACTGCAAAACTAGCTTTGAAACCAGCATAAAGTTGTAACAGCATTGCAGTACTAGTGTGAAAGATCCACATGTGGCATTTTAAAAGACCCAAGTGGAACAGCAGAAACTAACTGCTGAATTGGTGACATTTGTGGATGTGGATGGCTGAATCTGATAAACATAGGTCACAACCAAAAAAAATGCTTATTTTAAATTTAAGGCCGGTAAGCACTGAAGAACAAATCAAGTATGGAGAAAATGGCCAGGAACATTCAAATGCCAGTACCATGGTTTAGTTTGGTGTTGCAGCATCCCCTTAGATGTGTTCATGTGAGGGCAGCTGCCCCACTGACCCCACCCTTGCTAGAACCTGGCCCATAAGACTTAATCACAATGGGAAACTGGATGCAAAAAAGGGTTTATGGCTACTTTGTGCTAACCCAGAGAAAGCCAGTCTAAAAGTATGAGGATATATTCCCTTAGTTTCCAAAATTCTTATCCTGATTTGTTTGTCAGGAAGGTGTTATGTATACTTGTTAAAGAAAACAGATATAGATTCATAGTTCAGTACTAGGCCAGCTGCCCTTGTGGGCCATTTTAAGCCTAGCCAATTTCCTTCAAAGGTGAGAAATGAACCTTGTACTTTGTGTCTGAAAGGTTAATGCCTTAAGCATTATGAGCTAAAGTGGATAGAATCTTCACACAGTTAAAGGCTGAGCCTGAAATTGGTCAGAATTGATCATTGTACTACCCTGGTAAACCAATATAAATAAAATAAAATAAAGGCACACTACTCAGTGTACAATCATCTAAACTGTGAGGCCGGGGTAGCCATAGCAAAACAATAATTCCAAGATTACCATATATCCTTCTCATAATTACCCTTCACTCATCCCAGAATACTAACCTACTAGAAATCACTTTAAGCAGAATATACTGAGGCAGACAGCAGCACTGAATCACCTTACAAAGGACCAGATGGTTTTCCGTAGCTGCAAGGTCAATATTCCTCCTGTCTTGCCTTACATTGAGATTACTCAACTGCAGTTACTTACTCCTCTCCAGCAAACTGCAAGTAAACATCACTGTGTATGTTTTCAAAGATAATTCAGAGGGTCTCATTGTCTTGAACAGACCTCACTTCTTGAAGTACACACATGACAACAGCTTCATAAAAATAGTCCCAACAAACTGGAATGACCTTCCTAAAGAAGTGAAATTAGAACTTCACTTGGTATAGTTCAGGAGAAGTTAAAACAGCATCTCAAAGACAATCAGACGTGTCACTGTTTCAGAAGCGTAAGTTATTTTTTTATTTCCTTCACAATATATCCTCTCATCTAAAATCTGTCCTAAAAACTAACAACTGATGATAAGTAGCACTTATATTTATTCTTCTTTTTCACTTCCTAGACTATTTTTAGCAGCAGTCTGCACAGTATCTCCCTAAACAGCAGCTAATCACCTCACTCTGTACCGTCATCTCTTTTCAGGTTATACTCCATTTTATATATGCTTTGCAAACTATCCTTACTCTTACTCTTCCATTTTCAAGGTCCAGTCCATGCTCCAGTTACTTTTTTGTGACTAGCCACCATTCCATAGAAATGTCCATTCTTTATAACATTCCAGTTTTCAAACTCCAATCTACATTTTCACGCAGTGCTGTAACATTTTAATGCATCTACCGGATTTGCTACTAACTACCATTATGTTGTTTTGCTGTCTGCTTCACATTTTCTTCACTATCTCTTATGAAGTGTCATTTTCATCATATTCTAGTATTGTTACCTATACATTCTGTAAATTGTTTGCTTATGTACTGTGATATCTGAAATTGTACATTGTCTGTGCATTATTTGTTTCCTGTTCTTTATTAGGATATTACTTGTTCATAGGTTCATAGGTAGGTACAAGGCTATCTGCCCGAGGGCATTTATAAGCCTAGCCAGAGTGTGTCGGCTTTCGCCGCCCCATTGATTAATTAACTGATCCTCTGTCAAGCAGAGCCAAGGAAGTGATCCCAGGGGTGTATTTTCTGTTTCCCATCCACTCGTCTAGGTTTCATTTGAATAGTGTTAGTGAGGGGCTTTGCCTAATGTAGTTTGGAATTTTGTTCCAAAGCATGGGGAGTCTCTGTGACAGGAATCTATCCCTACAGCATGTTCTATTTATTGTTTTGGCGAGGTTTAGCTCACTAGAGCGCCTGGCTCAGAGTGACTTGGATTTCTTTAGGTGAAGCATGTCCATCAATTCTGAGTTGGACATGGCTTTGTAAGTCAGGCAGAGATCACTTCTGAGTAAGCGATATGCCATTGAGTACAGATGGAGTTTTTTCAGTCGGGCTGCATAGGTCATATGTTTGAGGCCAGTAATCCTCTTGGTGAGGTACTTTTGTGGTCTTTCCAGCTGTTGGAAGTGTCTTGTGAGGTACATCCCAAATGGGGAATTGTACTCTATGATGGGTCTGATGAGTGACGAGTAGAGGGGCACTTTAACCTCTTTATTTCTAGATGCGAACCCTTTAGTAATTAGATGGGCCACATAGAAGGATTTCCTAACTAGTTTGGCAATATGATTGTCACATGAGAGATTACTGTCTACCTGGGTCCCCAGATCTCTTATTACCTCTTCTGTATTAAGGGGGCTGCCACCTATGTGGTAATTTGTGGGTGTTTTGTTTTTCCCAAAAGAGATGACTATGCATTTTTTGGCATTTAGCTTGAGGCCATGACTTTGACACCAGGTGTCCGTCTCAGTAAGGTCCTTTTGGAGGATGTCCGTGTCAGCCAGAGAGTCAATTATGGCTCCCAGTTTGCAGTCATTGGCGAACTTGGTTTGCCATAGTCCTCCTGTGTTTGCCTGTACGTCTGAGAAGTATATGCCGAACAGTAGGGGTCCCAAGACCGAGCCTTGTGGGACACCACTTGTGACTGGTTTAGAGTTGGACCTGGAGCCCGCTATTCTTACCGTGTGAATTCTGTCTGTAAGCCAGTTGGCAACCCATCTCGTGACATAGGGGTTTATGTTCAGGCTGGTGAGTTTTTCTGCAATACCCAAGTGGGGAATGGTGTCAAAAGCCTTGGTGCGGTCAAGGTAGGTTGTGTGAACCACCTTTCCCTCATCTATGGCCTTGGTGACCATCTTGAAGAAGTCAACCAGGTTTAGTAGGCATGATTTGCCCTTAACAAAGCCGAACTGGGTCGGGTCAAGTGTTTGGAGGTCTCCAATGTCTTTGTTAATGAGTTTCATGATGATGCCCTCCACAGCCTTGCAGACCAGGCTAGTCAGGCTTATGGGGAATTAGTTACCAGGGTCAGTTGTGGCCCCTCCTTTGTGGAGTGGAATAACCGTTGCTATGTGCCATTCTATGGGCACATAGCCTGTGGAGAGGCTGAGGTTGAACAGCGTGTTTAGGTGGGGGGTTAGTTTGTTCTGTAGTTCATGCAAGACACAGCCTGGGACACCATCTGGCCCCATTGACGCTGTATTTTTACCTTTTGAAAGGGCTGTTTTCACCTGTGAGTCTGTGATTTCCGGGACACTACACTTTTGCGGTATTGTTGTTGGCCCTTTTGGGGGTAAGAGGGAGTGAAGTTTGCACTGAATCTATCTGCCAGGATGTTGGCCATATCAGTAGGTTCAGTATATTTTGTGCTATTTTGCACTAGTTCAGTGCATATCTGCAAGTTGCCACTTAGATTCTTAACACAGCTAAATAAGGCTTTGTGGTTATCTTTTGAATCCTTGGCTATTTTTCTTTCAAAGTTAGCCTTGGATGATTTTATGACGGACCTTAGTTTCTTACTGATACTGATTAGGGATGTCTTTCCTTCTTGGGATTTGCTTTTTTTTCTGAACTAGTTTCCTCCTTTTATTGTATAGCCTGTTTATGGCAGGGGTCCACCAGACTGGTTTCCTTTTCTTAGAGGAGTGAGTCTTGGTTTTGTTAGGGATGGCATGATCCATGCATCCTTTTAAGTGCTCATAGAGTGCATTTGTAAAGGTTTCTGCATCTTGGGCAGCATTATCCTTTAGCGTGGGGGGCTGTGAAACTTACCGCTTCTGTCTTAAGTAAGGTGAAGTTTGCTTTAGAAAAGTTTTTTTACTGTGGTTTCCTTAGTTGGGGTTGGTGGTGGGGTGTGGACATTCAGAGTGATTAGTTTATGGTCTGATCTAACCAGTGATGGGTTGACCTCCGGTGTGGAACACCTGTCGCCCATGTTGGTGGTGATCAGGTCCAATATGTTTTCATCTCTGGTAGTGGAGTTTACCAGCTGATCCAGGGCATTTGAGTTGATGAATTCCAGAAAGCGCTGGGCCTGGGAGTTTGTACTCGAGTAGTTTTCCCAGTTAATGGTATGGTAATTGAAATCGCCCAATATCAGGGTGTTCGGTAGGATCTTCATGTTTTCCAGTGTCTCCAGAAAGGTGGAGTGGTGGTCCTAGGTCATGGAGGGTGATCTGTAGCAGGCCACAATTTTTCATTGCAGATTTACTCATTGTTAGTTGCACATGGATGATCTCAGAGGTATCATGCTTTGCCACTAACCTGGAGGTGTAGGTATCCTTAATGAATATGGATACACCCCTTCCTTTTATGTTTAGATCAGTGTTCTGTGGCCTAAATGTGTGGTATGAGTTGTAGCCCAGTAGTGCTGGAGTGCTCTCTGGAGCCTTGAACCAGGTTTCAGTTACTGCACAGATGTCGACTTTCTCCATATTGAGGAGTGCTTTGAGCGCGTACATTTTGAGATTTAAACTCCTGGTGTTGAGTAGCATAACCCTCAGTTTTTTTGCTAATTGTGCTGTTTACGGAGGTGGGTTTGACTTTTGAGCCTTGCCTAAAAAAGGCACTGTGGGGTCAGCAAGAGCCTTGGCCAGTATTCAAAAGTCTAGGGGTGACAGGTGAAAGCCGTCTCTTGTGAAGCAACGCGGCTTGTCGAGCATGTCGTCCCAGGCTGACAGACACTGGATCCTCTTTGAATGACACCAGAAGCTTAGCCAATTGTGGAAATTGATAATTTTTTCTTTATACTGAGGTATCATTCTTGGTGAGGGCAGGATGCTACTCAGAGTCATACTAGCCTGGGCTACATGATCAGAGAGCTCTTCCATGTCTCTTTTCATGTAGTCCAGGGAGGTACATCTGAGGTAATTCATACCAACATGAACAATGACAGAGTCATATTTGTACTTGTTCTGGAGTGACCTGAGTGCTTGTGTTATGTGGCATATTTTGGCTCCCAACAGGCAGATAACAGTAACCTTCTGCTTGTCCAGCTAAGTGAGTGGGACATCAGTGTGCCTGACTATGGAGTCACCTATTACTAGTGTGTTAGGTATGCTGTGAGTGTGCGGCACACTAAATTTGTGTTTTGTATGTTGTCTGGTTTGTGACGGGAGGTGCAGGTTGTTTGGGTGTCTGCTTTGGACGTCTCTGATGCTTTTGCAGGTTTTCATTTAGAGCCTCCGAGTATGATTTTGTGTATTTACATGTATTTTTTGCCAGTGCTGGTTTAGTAGGTCTATGTGAGACTGGTGGTGTGGTGCAAGTGTTAACCTTCTTCTCTTGAGTGTCTGTTCCAGTCTTATGTGGAGATAGCTTAGCCTCCAGTTTAGCTGTATAATTGCATCTCTCACATATGTTAGTGTTTGTGGTAGGAGGAGAGGGTTGTCTGTGTAGATTAGGCAGTTGTAACATTGCCTCAGGATACCCAGATTCACCAGCTGGACTGGAGAGTACACCTGAAATTGCCCTTTGGTCATGCCTGAATAGTAGGGTGAGCTGCTTAGTCACTTGGTTGGTGAGGGGTGAATAAAGAGCCTTGCCCTGCTTTGCAATCAAATGTCAGGGTATATTAGTGCTTGCTATTAGGTTTGAGCAAGTGCTGGACTGTAGGATGCATTTTGAGTGCTTAGGTTGAGAGTTAAACTAGTTTCAAGGGAAAAACTGAGAGGAGACTTAGTGGAGCCGGGAATAATTTAACTGTAGCTAACCGGCGCTGCCCGGCATGCAAAACTGTGCAAATGCAGTTTTTATATCTGGGAAATGAAAGAGAAATTAGCCCAAAATGACCAATAAACTACTAACTTCTGGGCTAGAACCACTCAACCACTCCTCTAGGGACAGATAGGCTGCTCAAAGCTCCCCTCTCTCAACGGTGAACAGAGAAACTTCCTTCTATCCAAGTAAGGTATGGGCAACTCAGAAACTTGTAACACAGCCCTGAATTCAACACTAGCCTGAAAACTGGACTATACTAGCTTAGAAAGGCAGAAAACAAGGAATTTTTTGTTTTTTTGAAAAGATAAGACAAAAACAGTAAAAATACAGTTAAAACAGCTTTAAACGAGTACAAACTATTAGAAAAGGCTATCGCACTTTAGTGTGTAGCCTACAACATTTAAACAAATTATTTAAACAAAAATTACTTTTTAAAAGTGCAGACAGTCAAATAAGTACAATATGTGAAAAAAACAAGCTTTTAAATCATAATAAATGCTGGAAAGTCTGTGTCTAGGCAGAAAACAGTTAAGTGCAGCAAGAAAGTACAGAAAACTGATACTTAATCACTCCAAAGTCTCTCTTCTAAGCTAGAAGGTTTGTATCAGTTTAAGGCTTTCTAGTGCTAGCCAGTAGGTTAGTTACAGGAAAGATGGGAAACAAGCACAGATGTGGTCTTTTAAACCAGAAAGTTGAAAGAGATGGACAAACTGTCCAAATAGTCAATAAACTACAATTTCTGGGCCAAGAACCACTCCTCTTGTGGTAGACAGGCTACCTAGTGCTTACCACTCCCACTGATAAGCTAGAAGCTTTCCTCCAACACAGAAAGGCTTGCAGGGCTCAGAAGCTTATCAAATTGCCTAAGACCCAGGTTGTGGGTGAAATGAGTCTTTGGATCAGTCTTCTCACCCAGTTAACAAACTGAAAATAAATACAAACTTAAATACTTAAACC